>NW_015646445.1:1278778-1281488 GCF_001515625.1 Sinocyclocheilus rhinocerous | reverse complement strand
AATCATTTGACAGCACTTATGTTATGTTATGTTATGTTATGTTATGTTATGTTATGTTATGTTATGTTATGTTATCTTATGTTATGTTATGTTATGTTATGTTATGTTATGTTATAACTGTTCAAAGGTTTGTAATAATTTAGAATTTTTTATGTTTTTGAACTAAGGATTCTTATGCTCAACAAGGTTGCATTATTTGATCAAAAATACAGTGAAAACAGCATGATGAATGCTTAGCTCAGGAATATTAATTAGATTATGCTCAAATATTTGCTAACACTTGAATAAGGTCTCATTTGTTAACATCAGTTAATGCATTAGTTAACATGAACTAACTACTGTATGAGCAATATATTTTTATTATATGATTGTAATTATATTCTATTAATATTAGTTCATGCATTAGTTAACATGAACTATGTGCAATATATTTTCAAAGTATTTATTAACATTTATTTTAACGTTGTTTAAAAATACAATTGTTCGTTGTTTGTTCATGTTAGCTCTCAGTGCATGTAATGTTAATATATATAACTTTTGATTTACATTTTTTGCTCTACAGCTGACATGTGTGTGAATCCTCCAGCAAACAGACTCATGAACTCAGCCAAGTCAGCGGGGTGGTAGTACTGCTCCAAGAACTAGTTAGTGGAGATATTTGGCACAACCATGAATAACACCTCAGAATTCTGTTCATATGAATAAATTAATGGATTTACCACTCTACACATTTAGTCAATCAGTGAAATCTGCACAGTAAATATGAGAGGTTTACCTGTGCCACTGCCTGACTGTTGTTGGTGGCAGTGCCCACATCTTTTGCTGTGAGGTTGTAGCGACTCCTAATGACTGAGGGGGTGACGCCCAAGTGATAGCCTAATGCTGATTGTCTTGCTCCTTCCCAGCCTTTACTGATATCCTTTCCTTTTGGTGGAAAACGGTGAACACCACCCACTGAAAAGGTAAAAAAAAGACTTCACATCATAGTGATTAAGATTTTCTATTAGAAACTTATTTACTTTATTTTATCCTACTTTATTAGGACAAAATAATGCATGTCATTACAAATATTGAACAGCAAAATACAGAATTGCTGAATGAAAATGATTAAGTCCTTAACCCTGTAATATCAACTTTTGATTTACTTTTTTTTTTTTTTTTTGGAAATGTAGAAATTAACATTGATTAATATAAGCTGTGGAACTGTTGTTCTTTAATAGTTCATATTAACTAATGTTAACAAATGAAACCTTATTGTAAAGCGTTACCAAATATTTGAATATAATTGTGTATTGCTTTGATGATTAGATTTGGTCTGTAGTAAAGAATTTGTCCGAAACTATTTAATAAGGTGGTTGGGACAAAATCATTCTTGGCCAAAAGTCATGTAATTGATGCCTGTGAGCACCGGCCTTTTGTTGTTTGTCATGCTAGTTGGAGTTACACTACTACGATCTACACTCGGTCCCTTGAGACTGTCTGAAGTGACTCAAGTTTCCCGCTGGGCCGCTGAGAGGGAGAGTCGCCTAAAGTGAACACTAACAGATACAGCCTTGTGTTCAATTATTTAAAGCCTGTAGTGTTGTAATCATGGACTCACTCGCTGCTACAATGGATTGTTTGTGCTAAGTGTACATTTGAAAGCCTAGAATTGAACTTTGACCTTCACCTCCATTTGACCTTCCAGGAAGAAGTTAGCCTCTGTGATTATATGTTATGAAGAAACAGCCTACATGATTGAAAGTTGACCTTGAGCAAGATGGTTCGTTCTGACAAAGAATAAAGATTAAGTGACATCACTTGTTTTTATTTTTGTAGTCAATGCATTGTTTTAGTTAGTGACTGTTTTTGATTAGTTTCCATTGTAAGTCACTTTGAATAAAAGTGCCTGTAAAATGCGTAAATATAAATACAGTTTAGAAAAATATCTAAAATGTTGTTTATTGCTCCAGTATGATTCCAATTACGTTTCCAAAAAGTTCTCCTTACAGCCATTTGCAAACATTTTGGGAATGTACTTTTTTTATTTATTTATTTTTATTTTTAATGTAGCTTTTATTTTAGCTTTTCTGTATTTTTTTATCCATGCTTTTGTCATTTTTATTAGTTTATTTAGTTTAAATTTTATTTTTATTTTCTATTTATTTATTTCATATTTAATAACATGTATTATCAGTTATTTCATGTTTAATTAATCAGTAATTAAATGTTTACTTTAACTTATTTCAGTTAGTTGCCAAAGCACTACTATACGTTCTACTGTACGTTTTATTGTTTATATTTTTAGAGTTTACGATTTTCATCTGATATATGTGACCCTGGACCACAAAACCAGTCATAAGAGATATACATCTCAACAGGACAACATTTGGCCGAGATGCAACTATTTGAAAATCTGGAATCTGAGTGTGCAAATAAATCTAAATATTGAGAAATCGACAAGTAGATAGAATAGAAAAAATAGAAAGCTAGCGTTTGTTTGTTTTTTGTTGTTGTTTTTTAAATAAAAAAATAAAAATAAAAAAGAAGATGAATATAGATAAAGTAGAATTAAAATAGAATAGAAAGTGTTAGAGTTAGAGGGTCAAATAAAGGTGGAACATGACCTTTACTTAATATCTTATTGTTTTTTGGCATAAAAGAATAATTTTAAATCATTTTGACCCATACAAAGTATTGTTGGCTATTGCTACAAATATACCCGTGCGAC
>NW_015646445.1:1245447-1278606 GCF_001515625.1 Sinocyclocheilus rhinocerous | reverse complement strand
TGTCTATTAAAATCCTGCCAGGAAAATGTTCTGAAATATTAGACCGTTCCCCCCCTCTCCTCCCATTCCCATTTCAGCTGAAATATATAAGCCCGTCAGCAGGCCAAAACCCAAGCCACGGGGTCCAGAGTGAGACTCGCTGTGAATAAATCACACTCGCTCGCTCACGCACACACACATGCGGACGTGCCGCGGCGTTCACGAGGGAGTCTGTAATTAAAGCGCGCTCACCAAATGTGAAGAAAGCTATTTAAATGTCAAAACCGTCTTCACGGGAGATGACAGGAGAAGCTGTAATGTCCAATGTAAACATAACACCACATTTTATCGTATCGTTCACTGTGTCCATCTCATATGTGTTTCTACTCTACCTCTGTCTGCTGAGTATTTAATTTCTGTCCAAGTCACTGCCGTCCTCTCCGCAGGTATGTCAGATTTATAGATCTATGTTTTGTGCACTTTAGTTTTAGTTGCAGCAAGGGTACTTTCATATATAGGCTTTAATTAGAGTGCTAAAATTCATGTATGGTACTTAGTACTACAGAGTACTTAGTAGCATTAAGTAAAAAACATACTTAATGCTACTTTAATTTAATACTGTGGTATTTATTGTTGTATCGTGTTACTTTTTCAAATTACAATTTGGCATTTTTAATTGATATATCCAGAGCTGTTCTACATTTTATAATATTTTTATATCAAATATTAAATGTTATAAATGTTTTAAATTAAATAAAAGAAGTAAATACTGTATGTTGTTGTGTAAAATAAAATGAAATAAATAATTATTAAATATTACTCCACACACATGCACTCACACTATACAGTATATGTGTAGCTATTTATGTGTGTGTGTATATATATATATATATATATATATATATACAGTGTATATACACACACACTATTACTATTTATAGTAATAATTACGCTAATTACTATTATTTTTTTTAATTTAATTAACAGTTCTATCAAAAACACTATATATAATTATCCAGAGCACATTGCCATGGTACAGTGAAAGAATCAGAAATGGTGTGCCTTTCTCACTCTAAATATGGTTTTGTTTCTCAGAATTATTTTTGCACTCTGTTCTGAATGAATTCGCTCCATATCTTCCTGTTTGTCTACCTTTTTCGGTTCCTGCCCTCTTTTGGGTTCAGTTGGGCCTCTTTATGCCGCACAGGATGTAGGTGTGCCCAAGTCTTGTGCGTTTAAAGTGCGTACATATTCACACACACATACTTATACGCACAAATGCACACAATCTTATATCTTGCGGCCTAGCAAACATTACATTCAGGGTGGAATGTTAGCCGCAATGGCCGTTATGCCAGATGCAGTCAAATGCCGCTTTTGTTACTTACTAGAGCAGAGAAATGTAACCACGAGTTTGAATCACTGACAGAGCTGTTGACTTTGAACTGTTTGACGTCCACATCGCCCAACAAGAAAATCCCACCTGAATAAGAACATGATTGACAATCGGCAAAGCCACTTTGTTTGTGCTAATGCCTTGGACCTACAGTGGATGACTTGTGACAAGTAGAGCTGAGCAATTAGGATTTGTTTAGCCAGTGCTGCAAAGGACAGTGTCAATGAATGGGTGCCTCTAATCCCCAGCATAGACTCTCACGAATGTACATGAAACATCTGTACACACTAAGACGCGCTGCTGAACTTTGCTGAATTTCCATTGAGCGAATGCAGGCTTTTGAATTTAAGAGCACTCTGAGAGTTTTCCTGTCCCTGGCTGCAATCTTTATTTCCATGCGAGCTATAGGAAAGTGTGCGGTGAAACCCTGCGTGGGAGGTTGTACGGTTAAGCGTAGCCTCTGCAATACACACGCACAAACAAATCAAGTCACAAGAAAGCTGCTTGTTTGAGCAGGACCTGTCGTTATTAGTGGAAACTGAGAAACAGGTTAACATGTGTCTGTTCTCTTGATGGTTTTATTGTTTATAACATATTCAAAAACAGATAATGGGCATCAGCGGCCAAAGACAGGGACGTTCTTACCTCTTCTCTGTCATCCCTGTCCTTTGTTTGTTTGCTTGTTTTAAATAACAAGATAGACAGAAGTCAGATAGATGTTAATTTATTTAGTCATTCATGCATCCATCCATCCCATCTTTTTTATTATTTGGTAACGTTTTCCAACACTTTAATCATGTGTTAATGCATTAACTAACATTAATCATGAGCAATACAGTACATTTGGTATTTATTAGTCTTTGTGAACTTTTATACTACTTTTCATTATTAGGTCATGTTAGCGCAGGTGCATTGAAAAATATTAACAAATGCAACTTTTCATTTTATTAATTTATTAGTAAATATTCACTAAATATTAACTAACTTTATTTTAACCAGGTTTGATGCTTTGGAAGTACTTTTAATTGACTAAGCTCATGTTAACAAATATAGTTAAAGTTTTAGAATATAGTTTAAATATAGTTTAAATATAAATATAGTTTAAAGTTAAAGCCTTCTTTTACACACTGAGGAAGGCTTTGAGCCGAAACGTTTGTGTCTTTTCCCATCAGTAATGAATGTAAAATAAAAGAAAAAAGAAGATTGTTCTCGTGAGTGCGGATCATAATTTCCTATACTAAGTAACTCAACAGATTGACGCACCAAAATAAAAAGATCAAGTAACGCAAGAGCGCAGTGCAAACGACGTTGTTAAACAAATATAGTTAACTAATGGAACCTCCTTGCAAACTGTTGCTATTTATTTATTTTTTAAATGTATTTAAGTACCTTCTTAAGATGCAGTTAGATTTACCAATGTTCGACGAATTTCACAGGTACAATCCAGTAATTTTATTATAAATACATGTGATCACGAGTTTTTCATCAGGATGAAAGATTTCCACACACAGATTTTGCATGGGATTCAAGTTGGTCACAAACATTTGCCAAGCTGACCAGCAGAAAGATGCTTGTTTTGAAAGTGACGTTTCTTGCATTGCGACAATGGATAAAGTCGGAAAGTCTTGTTCAACTGTAGACTACACTCGTGAATATCTCTCGTTAATGAATACATGCAAACTCAGATGCAAACAAGCAATCATATTCTAAGTGGAGACTAAAGAAGGTTGAATGGAAAATTCTCATTTCGGTAGGAAAAAAAACCGTGAACTTCAAATCCTCATTAAGAAAACAAAAGTGAGTGGTTGTGATCAGTCCTTTAAGTGCAAATGGCTTGTAATTGCTCATTTGCATATGCATAATTGCAGTCCATTTATGCCGCGAGACCCGAGATGTCCTCCACCACTCGTTCAAATGAAAGACTAGAAGCACAAGAGTGTGCAATAATGGCCCGGCATGAAAAATGTATGGAGGAATACGGCACTCCAGCACCTGCTAAGTGTTGTAGAGGGTATTTTGTAACATGGAGAGAGGGAGACAGTGTATCCTAATTTGATTTTTTTGTTTTTTTTGTTTTTTTTAGATGTTTTAAAGTTTGTACCGGTGGCCGTTTTCTGTGCTCAACTGTCCCTCGTAAATTAGTTGAAGTCTTTCATGAAGCCCCTTCCCTGCACCTTTCACCTTTCTCTTAACTAGCTTTGTAACACCACAGATTAACTTTGAGCTGGATAGAGTAATTCTGCATTCTATCTTCAGAAGAACATTTCTTGGGAGATCTAATGTACTTCACTTAACGTAGTTCATTTTCATTTCAAAATCAGGTGGATTTTGACACAAACAATGTGATTTGTTATAAAATGCAAGGCTATTTTTTTCCTTTGCAACTTTCAAGACTCTTTAAATGCCCTTTTTTTTTTTTTTTTTGCCTTGGCAGAGTCTTAACTTTGATAAAGAATATCTCTTTGGTTTTGAGACTTTAGTCTTTGCAACTTCAGGGATCTTATCTATGCACAATCAGCTTGTAACACTCCAAAGAGAAAGGAAAACTTGAAATCGCATCATATGACCCCTTTAAATTATTATTTTCTACTCTACAAACATAAACATGTTAATTTATGTGTGTTAAGTAAAATATTTTTCACAAAACATTCTATGAAATATCAGCTGTAACACATACAGTACATACATATTTCGAGAGAGAGAGAGAGACAATTTTTTTCTATAAATATAAAAAAGTAATGGTTAAGAATGGACTTTTCCTGCTTTTTGTGAGACGTATTTACGACGTGAAATTCACTTGCTTCGAGTTTTTGTCTCAGCACCGGCCGGCTGTCACGTAGCTTTCCGATATTTTTTTCCCCCAGTAATTTGCCAGCATCTCATCCATATGTGAATAATTTCCCCTTAACTTTCGATCTATTATGATCCGTCGAACCGTTCGACTCTCAACCCGCTCCTGAAAACCGAAGGAAAAGTGTCTCTCACTTTTGAACCATGGCAGCCTCTTTCAAATGCATCACTTTATCCCCTTCATCACCTCCATTTTTGTTGAAAGGTGTCACCGAAAGAAGAGGGAAAAAAAGAGGAGCCGTAAAAATCATACCTGAACCGATAATGAGGTCGGAGAATGAATGAATAATTCTCTCATATCTTTTTCTTCTCACTATCTCCTTACAGTGCGACAGAGAGAGTGACATCGATGACAAGGTAAGACTTCTTTTCATGAGTGTTTGTGTGTTTACCTAACCCGTCGTGGAGTGAGTAAGAGTGATTTTGGAGTATGAAAGCCTGTCTCCTGTCTGCATGAGTGTTTGTGTATGTGTGTAGATGACAGAAAATGGTTGCCAGTCTTGTGATTGTTGTTTATTTGCATATTAAAGCGATACAAAGGCGAACGCAGTGCGATAGAGAGAAAGTACACTTATTGCGAAAGTGTTTTAAGCTTTCTGTGAGGTGTCATTGTGTTTGGCGTGTCAATTCAACTACTTTGAAGTTGTTTGAACTTGAAAAGTAGACACCTGTCTTGATGTTTGTGCTACTTAATTCTAGGCAGGAAGTACTATTGTGAACTTCACTTAAAGAGGCGAGCGCCTTGTAATGAAAAAGTGTCTTTGATTAGCTAAAGTAACTGTAATTCTTATTTTTATTAGAATTAGCGTAGTACCGTATTGGCCCGAATATAAGACGACCCTGATTATAAGACGACCCCCCTTTTTCCAGATGTACCTTTTGGAAAAAGGCTTTTTAAAAACCAAATCTTGTTTTTTCTCAGTAAAACACATTTTGTCTTCAATTATTTTCATATTGCATATTTTTCCTATTTTAATTTTTGTTTTGAAAGTATGGTAAAAACTGGTAAAATGTACCAACAATCACATTTTAAAAATATACACTTTTTGATATACCATAAAAAAAAATAAAAAAAACTGGTAGCCCATCTGAATTAGGACATTTAGGCTATCCATCTAATTAGTAGCCTACCAAAATCTTATTAACAGTAGAAGTTAAATTTTACTGTAGTCTTCAAATCTGGGTACTGTCTTAAGTTGTAAAATCACAAAGGGAGTTTGGTCCCGTCAGGCTAACGTGACAGTCACGACTCGTGCAGCTGTAAGGTTTTCTTTTTCTTTTGTTTTTACTCGCGATCTTTACAACACGCATTACATTACGTATTTCATGGCACACTCGTTTTATGCGTATTTGGCGCCATCTATTGTTGTGGGTGTATTATTGACATGTCAAAGTCTAGACCCTGAATATAAGACGACCGCGTTTTTTCAGATGTATTTCCAAGAAAAAAATATTGTTTTATATTCGGGACAATACGGTATTTTTGTGTTTTTCTTGTCCTGTTTCTGAAAGGTGCATTTTTTAAAGTGCCCCTATTATGGGTTATGAAAGGTTCATATCTTGGTTTTGGGAGTCCCCAACAACAGGTTGACATGCATGCAAGGTCAAAAAACACTTTCATTGTCTTATAATATGCATTTATTTTTACCTTACTTGCTCAATGACTCCCAAACGATTCACTCAATGATTCATTTTTCCAAACCCCTCCTTTGTGTGACGCTAATCGGCGGCTTGGGATTCGTTTTAAAAACGTCTCGTTTCAATGATTCAGAGTCGACTCTTTCTTTTGAGAGACAATAACTTTATACACGGTGCACTTTCAGATTTAAAACTTTGCAGGATGTTTTCATTCACTGTATTACACACGACATGAAAGGTAATTTTCAAAAATCCATAATAGGGGAACTTTAACTGTTACGAGACTAGTTGCAGAATCATCGATTAGAAATGAGCTACCAGGGTGAAATTCTCTATCATGCATTACCACGACTTCCAAAGCAGATGTTTCTGTGGAAAAATGTATATAATTTGCATGACCGTTTTGATGTGCGAGTCAAATGTTGTCTCTGGTTTATAATTTGATTTGTTATCTTGTCAGTGGACGTTAAATGACAGAACTGGTCTTATCTAAATTTGCAGGTTCTCTTGTTTAATATGATATATATAGCATCCACGCAAGCTACTCATGAGGTGTTACATTTGCATATTCTTTGCAATATAAACAACAGCTACAGCCGTACAGTGATGGATAGATAGGCCTCAGATTATGTCTAATTTGTTATTCAAATACGCTCTGGTCAGGAATGCTTTCGAGATTTGGTTAGCGGTTTGTAGGTTGCCAGATCTTTTCCGGTGGAATGTTTTTCCCGGCACCTTTAGCGCTTGTTTATCTTTTAATATTGATAACCCTGTAATGTCTGTCACCCATATAAACATCATGTAGCTCCAGTGGAAGTGTAACACGTGTTAATTCCCCTGCAGTTAAGCAATTACTCCCTGCTAAATGAATGTGATAGCATAACTAATCTCCTGTAAGCCAAGCTCCCAGTTCAGTGGAAAACGTCTCCGGCGCGCTCTATAAATAATACATTGATAGCAAGCAGCAATTTGCATTAACCGCAGCTCACGCTAGTCAATAGGCTTTTATCTCTCTCCTCATTGAGGCAGATGGTAAGAGAAAACCTCTTTGGATTTGACACGATGAAGAGAGGGACTTTTAGAGGCTGCTATTCTTTTAACACTAGTATGCTTCAGAGAAAAGAGAATCGGGGTATTCCACACTTATTTTAGGGCCCTTTACGTTCTTTGTTTCTCTGTGGGTCTCGTTCTCTCAATCATGTTGTGTTCTAGATGACGATAATGTGGATGCGTTTTATTGGTCACAAATTATTTATGTGTTCGTTTATGTGTTTCTAGGCATTCAATCTGATCATAACAAAGAAAGTAGAGGGAAAATGTGGCCAGGTTTGAGGCATGCAACGTACATTTTTATTTTAATAATTCTGTGTTGAGCCTAGTGCAAGTTCTGGCAATTATTAAAACAATTTTTAGGAATGGCACTGTGGTAATATCATATTTTTTGGGTCATCATGGAGATGCTAATGCAATTCTACTCTTTAAAGTACCGTAAGGTTGTAATATATACACTACTATTCAAAAGAAATTAAAAACAACACATTAAATTGAACAAAAGTGACAGTACATGAATAACGTTAAATTTTTTAAATTTAAATAGATGCTGGCTGCTCATTTTGAATTTTCTGTTCACCCAGAAAAACAAAGCATCATGGTTTCCACACACACACACACACACACACATAAAAAAAAAGCATATTTGAATGATTTCTGAAGGATCATGTGACATTGAAGACTGGAATTATGGCTGTTGTAAATTCAGCTTTGCATCACAGGAATAAATTACATTTAAAATATACAAAAAATATATTTCAGACGATGTATTTATTAAAATACACATTATTAAAAACTTTTTGACAGTAATAATATATATGCATTATTTATTAGGATTTTAAAGTAATTGCTCTTTGATTTCAAGGTCACTTTTTGGTTTCTTTTGTCATGTTGAAATGTATAATTAAGATTAAGAGTACCCGATCCTAGATGGATATACTGTATATGTAGCACATGAAGGGTAATCCCAGAATGTAGTTAAATGCAGAAGCAGACTTTTCCTTCGCATTCGTGAGAACATATGGAAGCAATTGCAGCGCTCAGAGTCAGAGAGAGTTTGTGTTCCTTCGGAAGAATGCATCAGGTCAGGATTTCTTGTCTCTTCTACTGGAGATGATAATTGTAGGTGAGGGCATTGAGAGAATGAGCCATGGTTGTTGTGGTGTTTGAGTCCAGGTGCACAGGTGAACTGTTTTTCGATGAACTTATCCATCTTAAACAGCAAGCACAAGCAAGATAACATGTTTACCACTTCAAAAATCACTCTGTCATAATTGCTTTGCATAAAGAAAAGAATAAACACTGTTATTTGTAATTGTATACATTTAAATCTAATCTAAAGCATTAATCTTTCCCTCCTGTTGAATAGTAACAGGTGTCTTCCCCTGAACAATAGCTCCTTTGAACAGTTGCAGGAAGAATGTGAACATTCTCTCTCATGGTGTTTTTACACATTACTACATTATAAAGCAGCCCGCAGGTACGCTGGAGGGGCGTAATCAGTTGGGCTGATTTGAATAAAATTGCTTCATGTGTAGATCGAGTCCACTTATTAACAAAGACATCACGACTTGTTCAAAGAAAACAGCTCACGCGGTGCATGACAGATGATACCACCTGAGGGTTAGAGCCATCGCTGAAATTACATACGCAGTTGCGGCCAAAAGTTTTACAACTAGCTGGAGATAGTGGATATGCATTTTATTATTGTATTCGTATAGAGCATTGTATGATTTTTGTTTTCATTGTTATGCCTTTTTTTGGAACAATCTTTTCCTGTTCTGCAATGGCTGACAGCTGGTTTTGTGTGTGCTTCTCAAGGAAATGATTTCCTTTAAAGGTTCCTGTACAGAAAGATTGAACATTGCTAAAGAACACATTTAAAGTAGTTGAACTCCTTATCTGGATTCTGTTTTTGTGCATGAGTATTTCTAGCATGTATGTTAAGGCTTATACTGTAGTGACTCAAAGTCAACATTTTCCTAATTCTGTTTCTTATTGTGAATGATCAATGCATGTTATTCCTATATCTATCTATCTATCTATCTATCTATATATATATATATATATATATATAGTCATCTTTAATCAGATATGTTGGTCTTTCTACAACATGACTTTACTTTCCACTGACGTCATTTAGACTTTGTGGACTATTGGATAATATTTAGCAATAGCCAAATAGCTATTTAGACATTGTTTCAGAAAATTTAGTCTGACTCCATTCTGGTATGTAACGTCCACTTTTCATGGTCCAGTTAGTTCCAGATGCTCTGTATTTTTCTCTTTGATTGTCCTGTTTTACATTACACAAGTCAAATTGCTTGCGAACAGCAGTTCATGTTGACTTCAAGTCAAGTACATTCTCTGGAAAGTGGGAAGTCGATTCTAACGGTTTGCATTAGATTTGGATTAGATCAGTTTCATTGTCTGTGTAGATTCATCACTAAACCATCCAGGTGTTGAAACGTTCCAAAAATCTAATTTTTATTAAAATCACTGGACTATAAAAAGCTTAACAAGACGTTTCGGTGTCTATCCAAACACCTTCATCAGTTGTAAAAACAGGAAGTAACTCTAGCAAATATATCCACAAAAGTCACATGATCAACAGACCTATAGAGGTCACATGACTACTAGATTAAATGTGTAACACATGCCAGAGTAGATGGTGTTACAGCTCATGATGGTGTCCCTCCCACTCTCCGAGCGGAGCACCCCGATCTCTCCTTGCAGCGTCGTGGCACCGTTTCCAGCACAGCATCATAGGCGTGGGACAGATGATGTCTCAAACCCCCTTCCCTATTCAAAGAGGGACGCTCCACCTTTACATGAATCGCTTCCTTTACGCCTCTTTCACTGCCGAATCCTGCCATTTGCACGTCTGTGCTGAGCCATGCGTCGATAAAGTGGCTGTTTTGTTTCTCCTATGTATAAATCCTGACAATCCTCACTACACTTAACAGCATATACAACATTACTTCTTTGATGTTTGGGAATCCGGTCCTTAGGATGGACCAAACGTTGTCTCAAAGTAGTCATTGGCTTCTGAACTTCTCAGATACTCCAGCCACATAAGGAATAGCAACATGTTTTTTTTTCCGGAAATTATGTCTCCGTTGTTCTGTTTCACCTCCCTTTTTCGTTTTGTATGAGTTTTGATAAATGTCCAATTTGGGTAACCACATTCCTTTAATGCTTGTTTGATGTGATTATTCTCTTGTTCTCTGGCCTCTGGAAACATAGACTCTCCGCTCGATGTTGCAAGGTGCGAATCACACCCAGTTTTTGTTCTAATGGATGGTGTGAATCAAACAGAAGATACTGGTCCGTATGAGTGGGTTTACGCTACACTTCCACTTGTAATCTCCTGTCTTCACCCACTCTTATAGCACAATCCAAGAAAGGAAGTTTGTCCAACATTTCCTCTTTGATGAACTTGATATTTATATCCACTGAATTAATGTACTCAGAGAAGAAATCGATCTCCCTTCTCTTAATCTTCACCCATGTATCGTCCACATATCTGAACCAGTGGCTTGGAACATCCCCACTAAACGTGTCCAAAGCTTTTCTTTCCACTTCCTCCATGTACAGATCAGCCACTATAGGTGACACTGGGGAACCCATCGCACATCCATGCTTCTGTCGATAAAACTCATCTTTGTACTTGAAATATGTTGTGTTTAAACACAATTCCAGCAGTGAACCAATCTCTTCCGGACTCAGTGGTGTTCTCTTACCCAGTGTGTTGTCCTGACTCAACCTCTCCTTTACGATTTCAATCACCTGGGCTGTCGGCACACATGTAAACAATGATGTAACATCATACGACACCATAGTCTCATCTGATTCCAAGGTGAGTCCTTTGATTTTATCAACAAAATCCTTAGAGTTCTGTATATGCCGTTCCGTCTTACCCACCAACGGTTTCAAAACCATGACCAAATATTTAGCCACATTGTAAGTAACCGAATTAATACTACTCACCACTGGTCTGAGTGGAACACCCTCCTTATGTATTTTTGGTAATCCATATATACAAGGAGTGCTTTCACCAGGGTACAGACGAAAATACAATTTCCGATCTATGGATTGTTGCTTCTCCAACAACTGCAAACAACCGATGACTTGCTTCTTATATTTCCCAGTGGGATCATGCTTCAATCGTTCATATGTATTGCTATCATTAAGAAGAAGTACCTTTTCATGATAGTTGATATTTATATCCACTGAATTAATGTACTCAGAGAAGAAATCGATCTCCCTTCTCTTAATCTTCACCCATGTATCGTCCACATATCTGAACCAGTGGCTTGGAACATCCCCACTAAACGTGTCCAAAGCTTTTCTTTCCACTTCCTCCATGTACAGATCAGCCACTATAGGTGACACTGGGGAACCCATCGCACATCCATGCTTCTGTCGATAAAACTCATCTTTGTACTTGAAATATGTTGTGTTTAAACACAATTCCAGCAGTGAACCAATCTCTTCCGGACTCAGTGGTGTTCTCTCACCCAGTGTGTTGTCCTGACTCAACCTCTCCTTTACGATTTCAATCACCTGGGCTGTCGGCACACATGTAAACAATGATGTAACATCATACGACACCATAGTCTCATCTGATTCCAAGGTGAGTCCTTTGATTTTATCAACAAAATCCTTAGAGTTCTGTATATGCCGTTCCGTCTTACCCACCAACGGTTTCAAAACCATGACCAAATATTTATCCACATTGTAAGTAACCGAATTAATACTACTCACCACTGGTCTGAGTGGAACACCTTCCTTATGTATTTTTGGTAATCCATATATACAAGGAGTGCTTTCACCAGGGTACAGACGAAAATACAATTTCCGATCTATGGATTGTTGCTTCTCCAACAACTGTAAACAACTGATGACTTGCTTCTTATATTTCCCTGTGGGATCATGCTTCAACCGTTCATATGTATTGCTATCATTAAGAAGAAGTACCTTTTCATGATAGTCCTCCGTATTCAAAACTACTGTACATCTCCCCTTATCTGCTGGAAGGATTGTGATGTTTTGATCCTTACTTAACGAAGTTACAGCTTGTTTCTCTTGTTTACTCAGATTAGGAGGTGGTGGCTTGGCACTAGACAAAGTCATGGAAATTTGTAATTTGGGAATGTTGTTACTCCGAATCGCAGATTCAGTTGCAGTAATTAATTCCACTACTGGAACATTGTTCGGTGCCACTGCAAAATTCAAACCTTTGGCTAGAACCTCCATCTCTGGCTCGGTGAGATCTCTGTCGGACAGATTTTTCACCCACTTACTGGTAGTAATTGTCCAATCTTTATTTCTATCTTGATCCCCCACTCTCCTCGTACTCAGTCTCTTAGAAACATCTGATGTCAACAAAGCAAACTTTTTGGTCTGCCTCTCCTTACTCTTGTTATGTTGTGCAAGTCTTGCATGCTGGACAAAATCTCTCACCTTCTGAAACATTTTCTCTGATCATTTTGAAGCCAGCTTCTGATGTAACTGTTGATCCTTTACAGTCAAAGCTTCAAGGGTGAAATGAACTTGTCGAATCCTTTCATTCTGAAGTTGTTTCTGTGCCCTCTGCAATATAGCTGTACCTCTTTGTCCTTTTTATAGATGATTTCAGACGTAAACTTGTAGGTGTAATCCCATGATAATGAGGGGCACCATCATGAGCTGTAACACCATCTACTCTGGCATGTGTTACACATTTAATCTAGTAGTCATGTGACCTCTATAGGTCTGTTGATCATGTGACTTTTGTGGATATATTTGCCAGAGTTACTTCCTGTTTTTACAACTGATGAAGGTGTTTGGATAGACACCGAAACGTCTTGTTAAGCTTTTTATAGTCCAGTGATTTTAATAAAAATCAGATTTTTGGAATCAGTTTCATTGGTTTGAATTGGATTTGTTTGATTCATCGCTCACAATATTTTGTTTAGATGCTGCTATTTATTACTGTGCTTTTGTATGGTAACGTATACTACCGTCCAAAGGTTTGGTATGATTTTTAAAGAAATTAATACTTTTATTTAGAATGGATGCATTAAATTAATCGCAAAAATTACAGTAAAGACATTCCTAAAATGATTGATATTACAGATAAATGCTATTCTTTTGACCTTTCTATTCATTAAGGAAACTTGTATTATGGTGTCCAAAAAAATATTAAGCAGCACAGCTGTTTTCAACATTTGTTGAGCACCAATTCAGCATATTAGAATGATTTCTGAAGGATCATGTGACATTGAAAACTTAATTTAGCTTCAGCATTACAGGAATAAATTACATTTTGAATTATTTTGAAATAGAAAACAATTATTTTGATATTACACAAAATTGTATTTTTGATCAAATAAATGCAGCCTTGGTGAGCATGAGAGAGTACTTTAAGTAAAAAAATAAAAATAAAAAACTTTTGACCGATAGTGTAGTGTACACGTTGCATTAGTTTTGATACAAATGCTTCTGGTTCATAGATTGTGCATCGCAAAAGGCATAGGCTACCTGTATATAAATCTGGACTGGCGTTGGAATCAAAACATGATCCATTCAGTCCGGTGGTTGCATTGTCACAGATTTCCACAGTTGCATGACTCGGGGACAGAGCTGTCAGGTGTGATCCTTACCTCACCTGACAGGTGAACACTGAAAACTGTCTATTTTGTTGGGCAGCTTAAAGAGATTTCTGTTATTTCATTCCTCTCCGTCCGTTACATCCGTGTGACAGCATGTCACATAACACACTCAGCCATTTCAGCCACTTCAGGTAAACACGGACATTTTCCCCCTTTAACTGAAGAGCTTTAGAGCTGACGAGCATTGCTGTCTTTGTTGACACCCTAACCCTTCTCCCTCTCTCAATTCAAGCTATTTGTCCTGTCAAATATCATGTTGTTCAGTATGACATTGGAAGCATTAGCACAAGCCACACGCTTGGCTTTTATCTTTGTGGTGGCCCCAATTTGACGGGACACCGCTGTTTAAGACCCACCTGTTTTTATTAACTCCTTTACCTAGCCTCTTGCATGGAAACGTCATGCTAGCATGCTTTTGAGATCTGAATGTTATCGTATATCATTGAATACCTAATGACATGACCCCTGTAATCTAATCTGTAACCTACAAAAATAATACTACTATTTAAATGACAATAGTTTGAATGCTGTTTACTCTACGCTCTCAAATTTAGCATGCTGATGCATAGCACAACTCACACATTAGCAAAAAGCAAGCTGACATACAACTTAACTTAATTTAGTACTTACTGTTTTTTAGGACACTAGACTAAGTTGTATCATGTATACTTTTTGCTAATGTGTGAGTTGTGTTGCTAACGTATGTTAGCATGCTAAATTTGAACATGCTTGGTAAACAGCAGTCAAACTATTGTCATTTATACTGTAGTATAAATTTTTAGGTACTTTTGTATTCCTTCAAACACGTGATAGCATCCAGACTTTTATGGAATCTAGGCTTTTAGAAAACAATTCTGGAAATGCTCGGAGATGTTTTGGTGGTGTATAGGTAGACTTTTTCAGTGTGAGATTTTCAGCTCTGTTTACGTTTTGTTTCTGTGAAATCTGTGAGGCATTGATTGGCATATTAATTTCTTCAGACCATATCTGATTGTGATGAAGCAGAATGTTATTATATACACCCTTTAATGAAGGCATACCTATAGTCATTTATATTCATCACTGGCATTATTTTATGACAAATAAACACCCCAAATCACCAGTTTTCATTATAGTCATGCATAAAAAAGGAATAATATATGCCTAATTTAATTGACAAAGTATTAAAGGCACAATATGCAAGTTTTCGCTGCTAGAGGGCACGTATTCAAAACAAACAAAGAAACAAAGGCGTAGTTTGATGATGCCGTGACTGAGTGTGGAATCATGGGAGTTGTCGTCTTCATCCCCACAGCCGATGCAATCCAACAGGACTCGGGCAGAAATCATGTTCATGGATGAGCTAATGTATTAAAGATTTATTAAAGGGATAGTTCACCCAAAAATGAAAATTCTGTCATCATTTACTCACCCTCATGTCGTTCCAAACCTGTATGAGTTGCTTTCTTATGTTGAACACAAAAGAAAGACGATATTTTGAAGATTGCTGGTAATCAAACAGTTGGTGGTTGCCATTGACTTCCATAGTATTTTTTTTTCCTACTATGGAAGTCAATGGCAACCACCAACTGTTTGATTATACAGGTTTGGAACGACATGAGGGTGAGTAAATGATGACAGAATTTTCATTTTTGGGTGAACTATCCCTTTAACATCGTAGTATGAAGCAGAGTGAGCGTCGAAGCGAAATGAGGCCGCTGAAGCAATTGCTAATGAGAGACGAGCGTGACACACGGCTCGAAAGCAGCGGAGCTTTTATTATGCCACAGTCGTGCGTATGTGGGGTAAAGCAGCGCTGTTTTATCATACTAGATACATTTGAAAGTTCTGTTATAATGCTACTCTGTGCGGTCATCACCTGTCTAATAAAACGCATAACATATTAAAGCGTCTTTGGTGTTTGGTGAAATCGAGGGGTTATGACGTCATTGGCAGGCGACACAATGACACTATGGAAACGGTCCGTGTCACTAGTTAAAATTGCTTATTTCATATATAAGTCAGCAAAATATATAACACTGTTCTAGTGGTTTTTGGATATTTTAATAAAAAAATCTTACATATTGTGCCTTTAAACTATCATATTAGTTATCTTGTGATTTTATGCTGATTTAAATACACAGTGAAATCAGTGTAATTAAATCAGCTTATTAAAGTTTTTATCTACTCTTAAAAATTGTGGAATTCTTATGAAAGTGTTCCCCTTCTTTCGGGAGTCTTTAACTTCTCTGCTTATTTCTTTATACTGACTTCTCATATGTTCCCTAATTGCTGTCAAGCTTTTCAAGTCTAAATATAATTTATGGACTGTACAAACATGGAACACTGTTTTTCCTCACAATATATATATATTTTTTTTAATTATTTTTTTTATTAAGTCGTGTGTATGTGGGGGGGAGGGTGTGATGGTTGTTAATGTAATTGTATATGTCAAAACGCAATAAAAAGTATTTACAAAAAAAAAATTGCGGAATTACTGTATAATAATGAAAATTTAGGGACAAATTCTGCTTAATTAACATAATATTATCACCATGCAAAAAAACTTAATTGGCCCTAAAAGGCATGTTTTCCGTATGTAAAATAGATGCATTACATTTATCTATTTATTTATTTGTTTATGTATTCATTCATTCACTCATTAAAGGGATAGTTCACCCAAAAATGAAATTTCTGTCATTAAAGGGGTTTTTAGGTAGGCGTGGTTGACTCTTACCTTTTATAAAGAATATCTCCCAGACATGTTTTTGTGAAATTCGTCCATATAGCCTATGCCCCACATGCTTTCAGACTAGTCTGCACTCATACCTACTATATATCTGCACCTCTGCATCCCTCTCTTTCTCCCTGAAAAATGGCTTCCGTGCCCCTTTTTTAGCAGTTTTCCTCCTGTCTGCATCATTTTGACGATCTGAGGGAACTAATGATCTGTAATGTACCCTCTACCCCTAGACCCTTCTTAGCTGTCTTTTCTCTCTCTCTCTCCTCTCGTTTTCCTTTTCTCATATTCAGTCATAAACAGGCCACCCACAGGCTTGCTGACAGGCCTCTAATAGTTTTTTTATGGAGGTGAAGATGGAGCGGCTTAATGTTTCGACACAAGCAATCATCGCTCCTCATCTCTTTAATGAAATTAGATTAAGTGCACCTGGGGAAGGGCTGAGGAGAGGGAGGCCGAACGCCGGTTAGGACGCTAGCTTTCATTTAAAACCAATTTGCCTGCAATATTCCGCCATCAGCCTGGGATTCAGCATGCAGTCGGAACGGAGGGTGAATGAGATCACACTGGCACAGACGGGTTTAATTCTCTTCCCCGCGGGCGGCATGAAATTATAACTGACACATTCGACACACACTTTAATATGGAGATGCCATTTTTCTTCTGTCCAGCATAGCTTTCATTCTCTATCTTCTCTAGCTTTCTTCACCTCACATCTTTCCCTCGCATGCCTATAATTTCTCTCTCTCTCTCTCTCTCTCTCTGTTTTTCTTACTCTATTTCTCTTTCTTTCTCTTAATGGCATCATAATGTTACCTCTCTCCGAACCGCTAAAGCATGGAAGCGGTTTTCTTTCGAATTTATTTATGTTACGACTGTTTCCAATGTTCTCTTCTTCAATTTGAGAGAATGTATTTTCTTTGAATGTCAGGAGTTACATCTGGTCCATGTTTTCCTCACTATTTTGCGGTGCTACTTATACGCAGCATGAGAACGGAAGCGGAGATCTGACCCAATGTGGGATTTGAAGATTTCTCTTTTTTTCACGTTAATCTTGTGTTTCTATTGGAATGGATGGAGACTGAAGCACTTTTAGCAAAATGTTAACCATTTTCAAGAATAGACGTTCAAATGGGAACATTTAAGGCTTAAAGGAGCAGTTCACCCAAAAATTAAAAATGACTGTCATTCAACTTCATGTCGTTTCAAATTCTTTCATCCTTTCATAGAATACAAATGGAGATGTTTTACAGTATGTTCATACTGCTTTTTCCATACCATAAAAGCAAGCTGTGTTACAAGCCATATGATAGCTATTCATGAACAGGCTGAAATTGAAGTTGTTGTTCAAATCTAATATTCAGCTCACAAATCTTATTTGTGTTTGTGTGCAAGCAAAACATGCCATTTTTTGGTGCATTGCCGTAGGTTTGAAATCACTGATGCCATACGTAATTGGTTTTTGCTGAAGTCTGTTTCTCGTATACTGGTATTGTATGACTTCAGACGACTTGTAATATAACACATGAGCCATGTGGCCAACTTTTGTGGTTTTTGCCATTTTTTGAGTTTGACATCTGTGGTCAGTATGAATTGTTTGGAAAAGAGCTAACGTTCTTCAAATTTCTCCTTGTGTGATCCACGGAAAAAGTAGCTGCATACTGGTTTTGAACGGCATGAAGGTGAGTGAATAATTACTGAATGTTTAACTGTGTTCGTGTTTTTGTCTTGACTATGAAAGAGTAATATGTCCTGTATGGCTTGACGCCAAACTCATTAAAGCATCACCATTGAAATGATGTTTCCACAAATACACATCATAGATGGCTGGCAAGGACACATTCACTTTGACGTACACTTGTGAAATAGTGCTTATTATATTGTCTGTTTATTCTGGCATTGGGGAGAAGTTGAGTGAGGCCAAACATAATCACGATATTAATTATTGCTGGATTGGGACGGGTGTTCAAGGTATTGTCTGAAAACAGGATTAGTTAGCGGCAATTATGAACAGTCTGCGGATGAGTGTGTTTTCGTACACGTTGTGATTGCTAGTGCAATTCTGTCCATCTGAAACCTTCTAGAACAAATTTCCAAGCAGACTGCAATTCGCTGGTGCATACTCAAATTCAGAAAGCTGCTCTCAGACCAAACAAATAAACCCAACTCTAACATCAGGCAGAACTGTAAGCAATTGTTTCTGGGATACTTTGTTTCTGTTACTGTGGTTTTCTGTCCTAATTCTAGGGGTCTGTTTTCCTTTTTTGAACAAAACTGTGGATCAACGTCAGGTGTTTCCCGCAATCTGAGCATGTTAATGTCAGCTTTTAAAGGTGGATTGTTGTGGCAATCTACCCAGTGCTTTTGCTAGGAACAGTGTGTGAATAACAAACCAAACCCTATAAACATTTTTTCACATCAGTAATAAAATTAAATTGTGTCCATACTGGATGCAGATGTTGTCTGCTAAGAAAACATTTGGTGCATGTGTGTGTGCACATGTGTCAGACTGGAGTGCATAAACATGATGCTTAAGTGCCTCTTATTCAATAAACATTGGCGGACGTTAACTACTCGCAGCTTGTTGCCAGTGCTTCGTGATTCCAACTGGAGCTTGAAAACCAAGATTTGTCCCAGCCAGGGCTTGTCTGGAGAAGTTTTACATGAGCTGAGGTTTCACTTCTCTTCCAAGAAATGACACAGGCAATCAGAGGCAACTCGCAGAAGGGCTCGCTGCGACTATTAGCCCATGTCATTGATTGTAATGCACCCCATGAGAGATGAGCCTTTCGATGGAAAGTATCAAAGAGTTTCATAGATAGTGTAGAACCCTGTGGGGTTTGTGGTCTTGACAAGGGTTGCTTGTCTGTTCTGTGAAAAAGATAGATAGATAGATAGATAGATAGATGATATATGGTGAATTCCAGTGCAATCCTAACTCTCCAGTGTATTAAATTTCAAAACCCAGAATGTGCAGGTATGTTGATGTATGCAGAAAAAGGGAAACACTCTAGAGAGCGAGCGTTCGGAGAAGACGACCAAAACACACAAGCCCGACTGCTTTCAATTATAGTTTGGATACAGCGATTGAGTCCCTTATGAAAATAATAGAGCCCGCTTTGATCCGTTCCACTGAGGGGAAAAGGTTGCGGGCCTTGAAAGATTACAGGAAAAAATAATTATTGTATCAAGGAGGCCCACATAAAACTTTATAGAGGCTTTTGAGGCACAGGGGGTAAAAAGAAGCAAGTCCTAATGATGCTAGCGCTCATTCGCCAGGTTTTCCTTTTTTAGCAGCTTTTAATGGCATAGTTATAGTCTGGGCTGTTTTATAACTTAAGGCTGCCTGTGTCTCACTGTGCTTTTATTATACTTCAGAGGAGCCCTAACATACTCCAACTTAATTTGTGTAATTTACTTTCATATGCTAGCTAGCGTGTGCACTTTAGCGCGCTTAGCAGCGAGCGCTAACTCTTATGAGTTCTGACAGGGTTGTTCTGGAGCGAAATCAGCAGCAGACTGGCATTAACCCCACCTCCCTGCTGGCAGCACAGATAGGTTAGATGGGGCCTCGATTAAATTAATTTGACTTCATTAGCACAAACCTGCTACAGTCAGAGCACCCGCAGTGTTGCTGTATAGGGGCATTGGGAGACGCCTGGCAGAGGATCGTAGGAAAGCTAACACATGGCCTTGACAGCCTGAATATGCAAGCCCATGGACGGAGGGATGGCTGCCAAATGAGTGTGATGTGCGTCAGTAGCTTTAGGGGAGCTCCATCAACACCCACCCTCAACCCTGATGCCCCATAAGGCGATGATGCCAAGTTTGTACCGACTGACATAAAAAATGCCCTGTCGTCGCAATAGGCCTCTATTTTTGTAGTAAACAGTATTGTGTTGTATTTTTGTTTTTCTAGTAGTGTAAAATAGACATGTTTATATGCTAGAGAAAGCTCAGATGGATAGAAACATATAAGGCCCTCAACATATTGTACTATACGCAGCCCTAGCTGAATTTTTATTATTTTTTTCCTTTTCTGATGGATAGGAGTGTAGCAGGTATTTGCATTAATATTTTCAATTTGTGGTTATTTTTATGTCAACTCGTTGCAGAGCACAAATTTGCCTGAATAAGTACACTTTTGATTTAAATATGCAGACGTTGGAATGAAAATTAGCACTACCTTGAGTACTATAGTTAGTTAGTGCCAGACCAATTCAAGAGCACACATTGACAGTGTGTTGGCCAGGCACTCGCATCGTATAATTGTGTAAAATGCGTTTTGAGGGTGTCGAAAGAAACATGCTGGAATAGCTCAAACTGGTTTTCGGGAAAGAACATTCAAACAAAAACATTTTGACAGTAATAGCTTAAAATCTGAACAGATGGCTTCAGTCTATCTTTTGTCTGACTTGTCATTGTTTTGCTGGTTTTTGTTGGAAGGCTTTTGACAAACAACAATATTTGGTTAACATTTAGACTTATGGCAGAAGTGTGGCAATTCTGAACTGGGAAAAAAAAGTTGTGAATGTCTTTCAGCACAATATTACCAAAATGTTTTAAATAGTACTTCCTTTTTAAAGAAAGAAGGAAACACTTTTCCTTCAGAAATCATTTATTTAGAATGATTCTTGAGCGCCAGATATATATTATTAAAACGATTTCTGAAGGATCATGTGACACTGAGGACTGGAGTATAGATGCTGAAAATAGAAATTGTAATAATAAATCACAGTATTGCTGATTTTGCTGTATTTTTGTGCAGCCTTGATGAGAATAAAAGACTTCCTTTCAAAAACATAAAAAAATGGATTTAAAAAAACTATTGAATTGCTGGTATTGTGTACAACTGACTCTTGGCGTGTATTTTAGTCACTTTCCTGTCAGTGTTACGAGTACTTATTCTGGATTGTGTAACTGCAGTCTGAGGCCTTACTGTCAAAGGGTGACATATAAATGAGTGCAGTTCTGCCAAATGCGGATCCAGGGGCCCCGGTTTTGGAACGGTGTGACTGAATCACAGAACACGTAATGAAAGAACACAGTTATAGCCTACAGAAGCAGAGATGAGCAGGCCGCCATTCTGCACTGACCTGTGCTCATGTGGGAGTGTGGGGATAAATAAATAACATTGTAAATAAATAAATAATGTTCGCAGTAACTCCAGCTTGGCCTGCGGTAGCCAGAAGGCGGTAAGTTTTCTCTGTCTGGCGTAGACGTGTGAGCTCTTTGATCAGGAGAGCATCTGAAGATTCACTCCACATCTGCACACGGGGAACGAGCCACAAACTGCCAAGAAGCGTTTTAATGACGGCAGGATTAGAGAATGAAAGGCGGCTCCAGATGGTGGATGGCGCAGAGCTGCGTCCGCAGTGGGTTTTTTTAACTGCTTTTTTATTGATAAAATATGGGGTGAAAAATTGCGCGGGGTTTATTAGGCATCCCACTGCACTGTCGCTCAGCTGGCCAAGCTGTTCGCTATGGCCTCTGTCCAAACACGCTTCCATAAATTTTTAGCAGCGCCTTTAAATCTACGAGATCCCGGCTTGTTAAGCCCAACCCACACTCCTGTCCACCTCCCTCCAGTCTCCTTCTTTCCTTCCCACAGGCCTTGAATCCTCAATCCTAGCGTCCAACTCGTTTTTTTTCTTATTCTTAGGCTTTTCACTTGGGCTTTTTGAATGTCTCAGATGAAAGCTGTTGTTGGCTTGGTTTTGGAGAAGAGCAGGAGGATGAAGCAGGGGAGGTTTTGTTGGGGAGAGTCCCGCTTTTCAGACTTGTTATGATGAGCCAAGCAGCAATGTTTAGCTCCTCAACAACTCAATTCCTGCGTGATTTAATTAGTTGCCTGCCCTTCCTGAAGTGAAGCGAGGAGCTAGGGTGATTAACCAGATACATGCGGCACTCCGTCTCAGCTACTGGCAGGAATGATCAGAGACTAAATTAGACACATGGCTCGGGCAGAGAGAGTGTAGAGAGAAAGCGTATACATTTTCACTAGGTGTGAATGTCCTCTTTGTTGATGATTAGATTGAAATCGTAAGACTGTAAGTTTTATATTTTATAAACAGCAGAGCGGCTATTCTAGTTTGTGGCTCTTATTTAGTGGCTCTAATTATTAAATACCTTCCAGATGGCGCTGCAAATGGCAGCCACGACGCTGAGCTCCGCAATTCTTCTGCTGTTTTTGTCTGTTTGTTCTCTGTTTTGTCATTCTTCTATAAGTTTTACCAGAGACGAACTCCTTAACATTAAGCAACACATCCCAGACAATATTTTTCCGGTTTTTGATTATTCAGACGTTTTGTTGGACATTCTAGTCGGAGGTACAGCCGTGTTGTTCAAACGTGCGTGAAGACGCAGAAGAGGGAAACGCGCCGGCGCCCTGGTTAAGCTCCTCGCATGCGGCTTTCGAACTGCGCTCCTAAGCATTCATCTTGCAAATGTCCGTTCCCTTCCTAACAAAACGGATGAACTACTTCTCCTCACTCGCACCAACAAGGACTTTTCAAACTCTGCTGCACTGTGCTTCACTGAAACCTGGCTGAGTGAAGCCATTCCGGATGATGCCCTTCATCTGCCGGGCTACCAGCTGTTCAGAGCGGATCGCATCGTGGAGTTAACAGGGAAAACGAGAGGTGGTGAATTGTGTTTCTACATCAACGAAATTTGGTGTTCAGATGTAACAATGCTGAAAAATTAACAAATCAAATCTGTCCCGTGAACTGCCAAAATACAAGCAGCACATTACGTGTCCCACCAGAGACAGCACTATTTTGGATCACTGTTACACAGCAATAAAGGATGCATATCACTCTGTCCCAGGAGCAGCTTTGGGGCTCTCTGATCACTGTTTGGTTCATCTTATACCGACCTACAGGCAGAAACTGAAATCAGCTAAACCTGTTTTAAGGTCTGTTCAAAGATGGACTAATGAGGCAGAGCGGGATTTACAAGCCTGTTTTGACCTCACTGATTGGAGTGTTTTTGAATCTGCAGCCACCGATCTGGACGAGCTCACAGAGACTGTAACTTCATATATCAGTTTCTGTGAAGATAAGTGCATTCCTACCAGGACATTCTTATTTAATAATGATAAACAATCGTTTACTGTGAAACTCAAACAGCTTTGTCACGCCAAAGAGGATGCTTACAGAAGTGGGGATAAAATATTGTATAACCAGGCCAGGAACAGACTAAAAAGGAGATCAGAGTGGCTAAAAAAACTACTCTGAAATTGTGTTCTCTCCCCACTGCTCTTCTATCTCTACACGAATGACTACACTTCAAAGGACCCCTCTGTCAAGCTCCTGAAGTTTGCAGACGACACCACACTCATCGGCCTCATTCAGGACGGTGACGAGTCTGCTTACAGACAAGAGTTTGAAGAGCTGGCTGTCTGGTGCAGTCTTAACAACCTGGAGCTTAACACGCTCAAAACTGTGGAGATGATCGTGAACTTCAGGAGAAACCCCCCAGCAATCCCCCCACTCACCATCATGAACAGCACTGTGGCTGCAGTGGAGTCATTCAGATTCCTGGGCACCACTATCTCTCAGGACCTGAAGTGGGACACTCACATAGACTCCATTGCTAAAAAGGCCCAGCAGAGTCTGTCCTGTGTTCATCCATAATTGTCTGGTTTGGTTCAGCTACAAAATCAGACATCAAGAGACTACAGCGGACAGTCAGGACTGCTGAGAGGATTATCAGGCTAAGAAAATCACCTTCGGCCCCTTACAGTCTTCCATCACAACTGACATATTTATACACAGAATCCAAAATGTGTACACTTGTAAACTGCACACTTTGGAAATAATATACCTGCACACTTATATCTGTACATTTATCTAAACAATTACATTTTTTCCCTATACTTCTATTTCTGTATATAGTACATTGTTTAATTTCCGTTTTTTTTCTTTTTCTTATATTAGTGTTATATTCCATCCCTACTGTGTTATTCCTATGTATGTCTGCACTATCATGTATGTCTGCACTATGCCTGTACTTTCTTCTGCACTGGAAGCTCCTGTCATCAAGTCAAATTCCTTGTGTGTGTAAACATACTTGGTAATAAAGCTCTTCTGATTTTGATTCTGATTCTCTTGATTTAATGTTAACTTCTCGCTGAGCGCCTTTATGCCTTGTCAATGCTTAAGCTGAATGAGTCAAATGTGGCGCCAACAAATGTAGAAATGACTGCATTCGTGTTTTTATCCTGAATGTCTTAAAACTAGGACACATATTTGTCTCCACAAAAGAAAAAAAGACATAATTTGTCATAATTTTATGGATACTTTAGTTTAAGCTTAAGGGTGCTCTGTGTAGGGTTAGTTTTTATTCCACGTTTTCCAATTATAACTTAAAAAGGATGAGATGAATAGCTCTTTGAAAAATTTTCAAAATGATGTACGTGTACATGAAGAGGCCTATAACATACTTCTTTCTGTCTGTTTTAAGCTATTCATTTCATTGAATATTAAACTCAAGAGAGAATTTGAGAGAATATTAACTTAAATGTCTAGACCTCCTTAGGCCAAAAATGAGTAATAGTTACTTAGTGCACCTTTAGGGTCAGTGTAGTGTGTCTATAAGTCTCATTGGAAATCTGCTTTATCCAGAGGTATTGTCGACCCTGACTATTGCTGAACATTGATATTTATTCTTAAGCCAGCTCAGCCAGATCATCATCAATAAGTGCTGTTACGGCTGACAGGACATCCAATAACGGCCGACAAATTTTTTTTTTTCTTTACTCCTCAAAATCCGTCCCCTCTTCTGTTTACTGCCGACAGCTTAATGGACTAATCTGAAACTGTGAGAAGGGATTGAGTTATTGGATATGTTATAATTTGAGAGTGATGTGCACTGATGCCTCCTTTTCGTTGTGCGCTTCTTCTGTTCTAACCATCCTTTTTTTCTGCTGAGGATAGAGATGAGGGAATGGTGGAAGAGTTTTGAAAGAGTTTTGATGTTTAAAGCCCACCAGGCCTGGAATTCCCCAATCAATTCATCCCTCTTGTTTTCTCCTCCATATTACCTTCATGTGGAGCCCAAAGGGGGACCGTTCGTTCCCAAAGCAGAGAGTGTCTGAAGCCAAGGATACATGAAGGTGAAAATGAATGGAGAAGGGGTAATAGGAGAGAGTTTTGAGGACTATAACTTGAGTTATTTATCAGGTTTGTGTGTGTTTGTGTGTTAGCGAGTGAGCAAGGAAAGAAAATGAATGAATGAAACCGAGATGAAGCTCAGAGTGCACTCAGAACTAATGCAGTACTTGATGACTCGTTGGATCGGTGCACTTTTAGGAAGTGCAGGCGAAGAGCAGGGAGAGCATTAGCACCACAACCTCAAGAGGAACAGGAAAGATGAATGCACCGCAATTTTCCACCACGGGACACAGAGTGAAATGTGTCGCAAAAAAGGACTCCCGTGATGAAATCGTACATGATGGGGTGAAATGAGCATATTCACGTGACCATTTGTGAGAGCTTGGATTCAAATATGTACTGTATTATGTCAGCAACAACAAGTAATACGTAATCTAATGGACCATCATTTAAAAATTAAAACAAGCAACAACTATTTTGGTGGCATCAAATTCTGACATCTCAAATAGACTCAAGATTAAAGTGCATCTTTAAAGAACTTTTGATATTACTTTTTCTTTAAAGGGGTCATATGATGTTGCTAAAAAAAACATTATTTTGTGTATTTGGTGTAATGAAATGTGTTTATGCGGTTAAGAGAAAGGAAAACTTGAAATCGCATCATATGACCCCTTTAAAAGAAGTCTTGTGCTCACCAAGGCTGCATCTACAAAAAAAAAAAAAAACGGTAATATTGTTCTCATTATATGTTAGTATTTATAATAACTTCAAACTAATTCAAAGAATAACATGGAATTATCATGCCATCACCAAAATACATGGTACACGTTTGTTAGTGAATAGAATAGAATAGAATAGAATATGGCTTGTGTTTGTTTGTAAGTATATCTTACACATAGAACTTTTTTTTTTATGTTGTGGTGATATGATATTATTAGAGCACTTTTTATGAAGTAACGTTAAGGGTAGAAAAGGACACATAAAACATAACAGCTGCACAGTCCATGTTATTGCATTTAAAATCACCATCGAGTGTGTTCTCACTGGTCCATCAGGTTTAAATGTCTTTTAAATCTTTTTTCCAGTTCAGGGACCCATAACATTACGGTGAGCAACTGCAATTCAGACAGATTGTTTCATAAGGTCACTTCCTCTCCGCTGCACACATCCACAGTAAGCCTCCATTGTCTGTCTGTGCAGACTCCTGTACAGAGAGATTCTCCTCTTTATTTCTCTCCACCGGCCTAGTTATTACCCCGGCTGTAAATATTAGATGTTCCTGGAACTGTGTCTCTCCTTGTTAAGCGTGACCTCCCATCATGCCTCAGGGTTAATAGTAAGAACATAGAGCGCTTTCATGTAAAATGCTTTGATGGAGTCTGGCAGGCAGGAGGATTGTGCGCTGGTGACCCTTTTGAAACTGTAAAGGCTGGTGTATCTAAAGTTTGTGCCCTATTGTCGGTCGGTCTACTCAACGATCTGTCTCGTACATGTCAGATTTACAGAAGGACTGGCTTGTGACTGGTTTGTGATGCATGCATAACCCCAGCATCTTTCCTTAAAGCTGAATGTTTCATTTGTGTCAATAGCGGCACCAAATGAAATTGTAACAATAATGGTAACTCTTTCTCCACCATTGACAAGATTTTCCATCACTTATTACACAACATTTCCCCACCATAGACTTAAATCAGGTTAGATTTATCTCTCATAGCCTCGTTTTTATTCCTGTCAATACTTAAATATGGTGCTTCCCTGGCTAAGTTCTTTTGACATGTTATTCGTATGCACGTTTCAGAATCGTGCCGGAAGCAGTAGGTCATCTGAGTACTTCTTTTGTCACATACTGTTTTTCACCTATTATATCGTAGAGAAGTATGCGATTACAGATTTCAGACTTAGGATAGAAGTAATACAGTATATATCTTTATCTCAAAAATGAGATTTGTTGCAGTAGCCTGATGTAGTCAGGTTGATTCTGTAATATATACATTAAAACCAGTTTACTTTGGTTACTATTTTTTTTTTTTCGGGGGGTTATCTAACAAAACCTTTTTTAAAGAGTTATAGAAATACCATACTGGAGAATATGTTCTGAGCTTTTCAATTCTCAGACTTTTTAGAAGAACAGAAAGACCTTGGTAATCATTAGTTTTGAATTTACGAATTCTAGCCACTCTCTTCAGAGGGTGTAAAAGTCTTTTAACCTTTTATCTGTGGCATAATGTTCTGTCGCAAGAGTGTTTTAACTTTGAAATAAAGTAGGCTGGAATTGCAATCCCTGGCAAGTGTTTAACAGTGCTACAACATTTTGGGGGAGTAATTGGCCAATTTTGCAAGGTTCTTGCTACAACCCAATTATAAAAATTGTTATGTGGCTATTTTTTAAGGATTTCTGGGGAAAAAACACAACACTTTTAAGCTGGGTGCTGTTCTTTAGTATAAAGCAGGGCTTACAGTATGGTTATATTAGAGGTATAGGTACAGTATTTGAATAAAACCGACTTTATAATGAATGTGGTGTAATAGCGCAGCAAGTGCTTACATAATGCCCTTTATTGTGTGCTATACCAAACGCATTGCCGTTTACCCAGGGCGCCATCTCAGATTCTTTGAGATATGTTCAGTCTGGCTGTGGGCCACTGGTATTGATGTATATCTGGAGCTACAGACAATCTCCCTGTTGTGCGGCCGTCCCAGCTTGCGGTGGGTCAGTGTAGAGGACATATAAGCCTCGGGGCCCTAAGGGTATTATGCTCGCATGAGAAACCCTGGACTATGTGCATAAAGAAAATGTCTTATTCTGAATTCACTCGGTGGCCTTTTATGAAATGAGAAGTTGATGTTACTGTTTTCCCCCAGCAAGCTTACCATTTCATTTCATTTCTTTTTGTAAATTCCTGTGGACATGCATCTACTTCCCATCAGTATGATTACGACTTCTACTGTTCTCTGTACTGGAGACTGAAAACGTAGCACCAATATGTTCACTCTATGAAATATGTGCAAAATTGTCATTTCATTTTTGAAGGTTATGTTTATTTATTTATATATTTTTTATTTGCTTATGTACGTAATTGTAAAACATCTCATAATGGACATTGCAAATGCACTAGCCATATCGCAATAATGCCTATTCGGCAATGGACAAAGACATTGCATCAAGAACATGTTAAGAGCTGTACAATACTACTGCAAAAACTAGATTATTACATTTTCTGTAGAAAATGTGCATAGAGCTTCTCATGCAGTTTTGCTCACTACACACATTTATTTATTTATTTATTTTTAGTGAGTAGTGCTTTCCTGTACAAAACCTAGCATCACTCTAGTGATTATGGTAGTTGCCAGGGTATTGCAATACCATATGCTTAGGTGTTCTGATATATAATATTTATAGGTAAAAAGTTTCTTTAAAAAATTTTTCTATTCCTGTGAAATTACATTTTACTGATATGTATTGCATAACTACCAGTTATACATCATCTCAGAAGAATAGTGCACATTTTTGTTTTGGCATCATTATTTATTGGGGTATGTAAGGGTTAGGATTTGGTGTTTGACCTCAGATATACTAACCTATGTATTTTAGAAGCACCGTAAAAGATTCCCCTCAAATAAATTGCTGTGTGTGTGAGATGGAGGTGCATTATGGGTAAAGACAGAGTGAACAAGGCTGTAGAGATGGGGAAAGCGGCGTAACCAGCTCTAGATTGTTAGTGACAGGCTGATACTTCAACACTTACGGCTGCAGCTTTGATTTAATCACAGACCTGTCATTTGTTATTAGTCTGGCTCTCTCCAGCGGTGCTGAGCCTGATCAACGGTCCCTTCCCTTGAGTTCCGTCCCTCCACCCTCAGCGTTACGTCTAAATCCTCCATACAAATTACCACCTCCCTCCGTGCGCTGGTGAGGGGGTTGATCGGAGATGGACAGAGAGGAAGAAAGGAGTGGGAAGGAGAAAAAAACAGTGGATTTGGGAGAGCAGAATCCGCCCGAGGCCCACTAAAGATCATTAATAGGGCCGTCAGAAGCCTTGCCAGTTGGTTAGCTTCTCATAAATAAGAAATGAATTCTTCTGCACCTTCATTAATAATGACTGCTTTAGCTATTTTGTTGCAGTGTAACCTTAAAGGAAAAAGAGAGGGTGGACGCTGGGAGGCCCCTTATTCTCACTAGTAATATGATAAGACAGGCTTCCAAATTAGCAATGAGCATGTGATACCAAACCAGAGTCAATTACTCCCCGAGCTGCTAGCTTGCGAAGGTGGCTGGGGATGCTCAATGAATCGAGCCATTTTAAAATCCAGCATTTTATAGCCGGCAGGACTGCTTATTATTAATCTTATTATTATTGCATTCGTCTAAGAGTGAAGGAAAAGAAGAGTGTGTGAAGGATCTCTCCATTTCCCAAATTCCCCAAACGAGAGGTTAGGGGGGTTGTCAGGGTCAGCGGGTGGGTGAGATTATTTTGGTTTAATTAGGTGAAGGGGATGATTATTTTATTAAGGTTGTGGTAAGCTGTCACAACGGTAGCAGTGATTGAGCTTCATTAACCCGGAGCTAAAATCATTATTCTGAACCAAGCTCAAACCCCGAGACCTGAGAGACTAATCAAAAATGATCTGATCTCGTTTTGTCCTGGCCCTTTCTTTAAGGGCCTATTTAACCATGTTTCACTTTGATCTCAACAGCCTTCGCTTCTGCTTCAACCCTGAAGGAACAGACAGTTCAGGATCCAAGATCTTTATTCAGACTTTTTTAGTCAGACTTTCTTATTCAGCTTTGTGTCTATTTGTCTGTCTGTCTGTCTGTCTGTCTGTCTGTCTATCTATCTAATGATTTCTGAAGGATCATGTGACATACAACACTACACTATCACTACAACATATTTCACAATATTACTATTTTTACTGTATTTTTTATCAAGTAAATGCAGACTTGGTAAGCATAAGAGACATCTTTCAAAAACAAAAACTAAATCTTAATCTAAAATCTTTTAAACTTTTCAATGGAAGTGTGTGTATATACAGTATAATAGTTTCTATATGAATTATATTTATTATTCTATCAATCATATAAGTATAATTAAAGGGTTAGTTCACCCAAAAATGAAAATTCTGTCATTAATTACACCTTCCTTCATCCTCGGAACACAAATTAAGATATTTCTGATGGAATCTGAGAGCTGTCTGACCCTGCATAGACAGCAACGCAACTGAAATGTTCACAAGTCCAGAAACGTAGCAAGGAGATCTGTAAAATAATCCACGTGACATCAGGGGTTAGATTCCATCAGAAATATCTTAATTGTTGTTCCGAAGATGAAAGAAGGTCTTACGGGTTTGAAACGACACGAGGGTGAGTAATTAATGACAGAATTTTCATTTTTGGGTGAACTACCCCTTTAAGATAATATGCAATACTTTTTATTTGATTTTATTTATAGTTTTATTCATTTTATTCATATTTATTTATTTATTTGACTTTTTGTTTTGTTTTGTTTTTCCCATACCAAAGTGTAAAAGTAACAATATTAACAGCACTTGTTTTGCAAGAATCTGTTCGAGGTTAGAAGTCTTTAAATCGTGATGATTGGTGCCCAATTTAAAGCCTGTGTAAAAAACTGGTGCATCACAATTTAGATTGAGAGATTTAAAGGATGTTTTGTTAGGTTTAAGGAGTATAAAATTTTTATATCCTAGTGTCCAAGTTCATGTGTTGGTAGTATAAGTTAAACAAATATTGGTGGAGCTCTGCTTTCAGTGGTTTAAAGAGATTAACATTTAATGAAAAAGAGGATAGCCTTTATCTTCATGAGACCATTAATAACCCACTATCCTATACAGAGACAGGAAGCACAGTCAAATAATCATTTAACCACGCCTCGGCCTTGACCACAGAACTAACACTCCAGCGCTCCTCCACGTCATCTCTCCATGTTCTCCTTTATTCCCTGTACAAGGTGTGTTTCCACTTCCAAGAAGCAGCCATTGTGTGGATGACTTGTGGAGTCTCCCAGAGGAAGTCAAATCTCTGCTGCATACTTACATACCAGAAGAGCTTTATGATATGTAATCTCTGGATGGAGCTGAGGCAGGGAGATTCATGTGTATGACTCATGTGCATTTCTCCTGCTCCTAACCTCTAATAGACTGCTCTCAGCAGCTGCTTCTCCTTAAGGTCCTGGAGATGATTGCTATTGTTACAAGCAGACCTTGTGTTTCACCTCTGCGCTCTGAAATACTGCAGTCGTTGCCAGACACACAAGTATACAGTTATATAATGTTCATGAATTAGTCTTAAGAGTACCAGTCTGTGCAATAAAAAAAAACAGAATTTACATGTATACATTTGGTGGACACTTTTAAACAAAAAGCAACATTAGGTTATGCATCTTATCAGTCCATGTGTTCGCTGGGAATTGAACCACCAGTCAATTGATAGGAACTATATAATGGGATGTAATGCAACAGGAAGTGAAGTAGGACAGGATTTCATTTTGTCTGGGATTTGATTGGACCAAGTTTTACAAGAAAAAACTTTTTTAAATTGCAATCTTTGTATTTTACATTTATTTAATTGTGTAATTGTGCACTGCATCGTTACTAGCATTTCATATTGTGTAGATGTATGGAATATGCAACATCAAATATAAGAACTATTGAACATTCTTACACTTACTACATCCTTGGTTGTGGATCATGGCATGTTTTTTAGAATATTATATTGCTTCCAGTCTCTGGCTCTTAAACCTGGAAATGTTATGAGTTGAAAAAGGCTTGTATAAACACGATAATATCCTAGCAATGGTTGTGTATAAAAATATTGCCCGGCAGCCTTGGCACTTGATTTAGTTCAATCTTTTTTTTTTTTTTTTTCTTTTAGCCCCAGCTGCTTTCTAATTGGTAATCCGCTGTAGTAGTCATTATCTAAAACCTCTTTACTGTGCCACAATTTAAGATGTAACTGTTGGTAAACCAAGAACAATTAGCTCTCAATAAGCTTGCATACAAAATCACAAACCTTTTGTTTCCTGGGGAATTGCTTATTAATATTCATGAGGTCCATCAACAGACCTGGTGAAAAACACGCCATTGTGCATCAACTAAGCTCTTAACTAGATTTAGCATTCCTGTTATATTCAGAGCTACTTAATCCGGTAGCATCGTGGTTTTTTTCCCCCTTCGTTTTTTTTGTTTTTCTCCTCCAATCTCCAATTATGAATGATCACCCCCTTGCTTGCTGTCATCTGCTTGTTAAGACCAATATTGAAATCCTCATGTGGATTTATGCGGCAAGATCTGCAATGGAAATCAGGCACATCTGTTTGGAGATGCCGGTCTGGAAAAGAGCGATTGCTTCTCCCAGAGGATCCGCGACGGCATCACTCCTCAAAAACACCAGCTCGTCGGTGACAAGTAAACCCAAATCATCACTGATGTTATTTATTTTCAAATGTTCCCCGCTTGACAGGCGACATCTTGTTCTGCGCCCGTCCCACGGGGCCCTGCGTCTGTGTCTGACGTGTCTGGCTGACACCAAAGCAGCGGGAAGTCGCAAGAGACATGTTTGGGAATTTGTCACAATCCCAAACACACATGCGCACCGAGGTTGTTTACACACCTACGGATCTGTCGAGATGACTGTTGCAGTTGTCAACGTTCGTGGCAGTGCGGTTGAGGAGTCCCGTCGAAACGAGACCGTGATTGGATTGAAAAGATGTAACAGTATAAATCTCGACAGTGAAATAA
>NW_015646445.1:1242357-1242731 GCF_001515625.1 Sinocyclocheilus rhinocerous | reverse complement strand
AGGCCACCTTTTGCATTTATTTGGCTTTTTGCGTACTTTAAATGGTCAAATCAGCTTTCGTTAAGTAGGCCCAATGATCCATCTCTTCTGATTTCACTAATAATTTAAGAGAGCCCATTAACATAACGCAAAATTACAGTTAGGTCCATATATATTTGGACACTGACACAATTTTCATAATTTTGGCTCTGTATGGCACCAGAATAGAATTAAAATGAAACAATCAAGATGAAATTGAAGTGCAGACTTTAAGATTTAATTCAAGGGGTTGAACAAAAATATAACATAAAATGCTTAGGGATTACAATCATTTTTAGACACAGTCCCCCCATTTTCAGGGGCTCAAATGTAATTGGACAAATAAATATAATCAT
>NW_015646445.1:1232897-1242311 GCF_001515625.1 Sinocyclocheilus rhinocerous | reverse complement strand
TATATATATATTGGCTCTGTATGCCACCAGAACATAATTAAAAATAAAACAATCAAGATTAAATTGAAGTGCAGACTTTAAGATTTAATTCAAGGGGTTGAACAAAAATTATAACATATATAATTTAAAGCCTATATTCATTATATAACTGTAACTTGAATATGTTTTGGTCAACAGCTAAAATAATAAAAATTGTGCCTGTGTCCAAATATATATGGAAATAACTGTATATTAAAGCCAGGTTATGTACCGTTCCAGTCAAAAGTCTGGACGCAACACTGTGCCAAAACAAACTATAATGCGGGGCGACAAAGTCGCTGTCGCCACATTTTGATCTATTGCGGTACACACTGACTTCCCTGACTTTCACATCGTGGCAACAACTGGGTCGCTGCTAGAGAAAGTGTGTGTGTGTGTCCGTGTGTCTAAGAACCAGGATGAGCGAGTGAGCGTAGCGGCAGGTAAACGAGGCGTGAGCACAGGGTCCTGCTCCCTGAACGCAGCACTCGTCAGACAGTCCATTTGTCAAAGCGCCCCAGCGGAGCTTTCCAAAGGACCGCGTCACTTCCAACCCCTGCAGGGAAACCCCACGTCTACATCCAGGCCAGAATAGTAGTATCTGGATTCTAAGAAGCATAAAGACTAACATGGACCTCGTGTAAGGCAGAATTATGCTCAATGTCGGGCTGCAGCTGCTGGCATGATGTAACATATTTTTAGTTTATAGCAAAAACTAGATCAAGTTTATCGCCGCATGTATAAAACTGTCATTTGTTTCGTTTGTTAGGCCTAGAATAGGAAAATAAAACAAAATATGTCTTGACTGTGGTTTTGTTAGCTTGGAAAGAACACACTGTACTCTCTATTTGTTTTTATATTAGGTTGCGCCTCACGTGGTACAATAAAAGATTATTTGGTTTGTATCTTTTTTTTTCAATGCTAAAATATATTTTAGGGCTGTATTTAATGTGCAGATGAGATTGACTTATAGATTGACTTTCTTAAAGGGGTCATCGGATGCCCATTTTCCACAAGTTGATATGATTCTTTAGGGTCTTAATGAAAAGTCTGTAACATACTTTGGTTCAAATTTCTCAATGGTAGTGTAAAACAACACCCTTTTTACCTTGTCAAAAACAGCTCTTTTCACAGCAAGCCGTTTTAGTGCATGTCTCTTTAAATGCTAATGAGCTCTGCTCACTCCGTGGGGTGACGAGCCGTTCTCATGAGACTGTTTCCTTTAGTCGCATTTAGCCGAAGAACTTGCTAACTAGCACATTATTAGGAAAAGCAATTTGCAAAGATTCATAAAAAACCCTTATACTCACTCCTTTTGTAGGTGAAGTTGGATCATGAATGATTCGCGTGAACATAGACTCATTTAGGCAGATCGGGGGCGCATTCCCTTCAAAAACAAAGGTAATCCTCTGCGTCTTCAGCAGCTCAGATGTCGGGAGTAAATGACGACTGCTATGTTCATTATTACATCCAACAACAAAACACCTCAATCGCTTAGGAAACATTCTGCTCCGGCGTCGAAACAATGGCGGACTGGGAGGGGCATGGGTCTGTGTGACGTCACACAGCCAAGAAGCTGAGAATGGTTTGATTTGAGAAAGGGGATATTATTTATAGGGATTAAAAAAACACTGGGTAGATTTTTGTCATTATAGGGTGGATGTGTACAAACACTGCCAACACACATTTATGTTCAAACAACATGTAAAAGTTAATTTTGTATCTGTTGACCCCTTTAAGAGAGTGTCTCCAGTAGGTGGCATCACTCTTGTAAGCCGTTATTTTTACGGACAATAGGAGAAGAAACAAGTTAGCATTTTTGCTAACTTGAGACAAAATATCTATATAATAGAAAAAATACTGTCTATTTGTCAAATAATTCAGAAAAATGTATCTCTTCATGCTTCATTGCATGCTGGGAACCTTCATAGTGCATATGCACTGTAGAAACAGAGTATGATGCTGTTTGTTTACAAGAAATTTCTGAGAGTTCAGTTAGATACAAGAGAAGTCCCACTGTGAAATTACTGTAAAAGTAATTATTAACCAGGGATATACTGTAATTATGTACATACTCTGTTTAAACGTGTGCAATAATCCCTTAGTGTTAGTAGTGCTAACTGCTGGGTTGGCCTTCAAAAATATGTCATCACTGCAGCACTCCTTGAAAACAACAGCAAATGGAGGTGGGAAAACAACAAAGAATGTGTGAGAAGGTCTGAAGATAAAGAGGACCTCTACATTTCAGTTTGAAAAGCCAACTGCTGGTTCAGTAATTAGGGATGGGACTACATGTTCTCTTAACAGTGGCGGACAGGAAATGTTTGGGAAACTCATTTGGAAAAAGTAATTATTTTTCCAATTGCGTTTGGTGTCACTAGTTGAAAGGAAATTCTACAAAGAAGCCAGAGGTTGAGCACACTATTGTTATACAGTAGTTAGATTCTTGACCTTTTTTAATAGATCCTTGACTTTTGATTTTCCGTTAATAGCAGGCACAAGGTACCGAACGCTTCTGGGGTAACGATTCATTTTTAAAATATGTATTTGATGCATCACACTCTTCGCTGTGTGTTTGGCATTTTCTAGAGCCAAAGCGAGTATTCCTCTCCTCTTCCTCTGAGGTGTCCAGCCAGAGCTCTCAGTAGAGACTCATTTATAAAGGCACTCCGCTGGCCCAGTCATGCACTGGTGCTTTGGACATCACTTCACTCCACTAATGGTCTTACTGGGAGAGGTTCTGCATCCTGGCCATCCATCAATGTGTCAGGATAGGGTATGTAGAGATACTTGAGTGTTTTACTTTGTATTTTCGTGTGTGAGTGTGAGAGAGAGAGCGCCATCCATCCATCCATCCATCCATCCATAGGAGTAAGCATAGAAGATTTCCACCTGTTTCAACCTATAGTTTTGCATTGTGTAACTTTTAGGTGATATTAACTTTACAATTGACTGACATTTTGTTGTCCCTGCACACTAAACTGGGATGGAAGAAAATATTTTTAGCATCTAAAACTGACACACTGCAGCTTTAGGAGACTCAGGGTCTCAGGCTACTTGATTCACTCAAAAACTACTGTTTCGTTTAGACTCAACCTTCTCCTGTCCTCTTCTCTATTGATTTTCCTCTGTGAACTTGTACAGTCTCTCTCTCTTTCTCTGTCTTTCTCAGCCTATCTCTCTCTACGATGCACTACTCGTCCTTGGGAGTCACGTGTGTGTGTTTGGGCCGAGTTATAGTATAAATCAGATGAAAGGTAGAGACTGGGCCTGCAGGGTTGTGGCTTCCTCTGGAGAGTACTGCAGCTCCAACTGAATAAATGGGAAGTGAAATGGCATATGGAGCCATAAAGTGCTCAGACTGAGCATTAGGCCACTGCGCTCTCCAACCGAATGAGATTAGATTTACTCATGCAGCCTTCGGATTTAGAAAGCTTACACTTTGCCCAACCTTTGTGGCTGTGTATGTTATTAGGAGTTTCATGGTTTTAGAGATACTGTGTGTGAAATTTGAAGCAGTTATGTAAGGAATTATTCACCCAGAAATACCGTTCAAAGCTTTTTGGCATCAGTAAGCATTATATTTTGTAATTTGTGAAAGAAATTAATACTTTTATATATATATTCAGCAGGATGCATAAAATTGATCAAAAGTTACAGTAAAATTCTATTCATCAAAGAATCCTGATAGACGTGTCGAGTTTTCCACAGAAATGTTTTCGACATTCATAATAATAAGAAATGTTTCTTGAGCACCAAATCAGCATATTTATCTATAGATTGGATCATGTGACACTGAAGACTGGATTAATGGCTGCTGAAAATTCAGCTTTGCCATCACGGGAATAAATTACTTTTTTTAATAAATTAAAATAGAAAACAGTTGTTTTAAATTGTAATAATATTTCAAAATATTACTCTTTTTACTGTATTTTTGTGCAAGTAAATGCAGTCTTAGCCTTCAAATAAACTACCATAAAGTACAATAAAAATAAATATTTTTATTACAATAAAAATATATGACTACACAATAAGCAACAATGCCTTGTATGAACAATGTGTATATATTTGGTTTATTATACAATATGAGACAATATTTCAACAGTATATTTCAAATGGAAATAGGCTATAATCTAAATTATAGCCATCTGTTTTGAGAGAAAGAGCGGAAAGATGAGAAATGAGACCACCAGGGGACCCAGACTTGAAGATGTTTAAAAAGCAATTACATGACTCCTTTCTACTTCCTGTTTAGTGGGATGTTACAGACTTCCAGACAGAGAAAGAGGGAGCGGATGGGGTAATAAGGGCAAAATGGACACCATAACATTTTTAGACATTCCCTCCAGGAGAGGAGGGCCTCTCTTATTAGGTACAGCACAAGATTTATTCCTTTATTCCTACCGTGGCTTAAAAATAGCCTTAGTCATTTCCATATGTGACCCCAGGGGGAAAAGGTTGACAGGGCCTTTCCAGGCCTATTAGCTTCCCTGCCCAGTTTAAGAGGCCATAGTCAAGGGCTGCCAGGATGGGGCCTGCACCCTCTTGAGCTCAATTGGTTAGAATCACACATGGGGAGCTCCTCCGAGCCCCGCAGTGACAGAGAGACTCGCTCAATATGGAAAGCTATGGAACAGAGGGTGTGCTGTTTCTATGTTCCTCAAGGAGGAAATAACTTAGCCTTCAATTAAAGGTTTAAGATGTTAAATAAAACTCAGCACTGGTGCTTTTTAAAACAGCATGGTTAATGCTTGTTTGTCTTTATGATCAGGCTGCAAGGGAATAGATATTTCATTTCCTGTTTCCTATTAGCCAGGATTTGGTTGCTTGTGGTGCATTTTCTGCTGCTTCTGCCATTTTTTTGTGCATTCTGATAGCTTCAAGATTTATTACTGTGTAAATACTAAGAGAAACCCTAAGATAGGTTTGCTGCAAAGCTTTCTTACTTGGCTCTATTAGCTTAGTTTAAGTAAATCTTGTATGCTCACCAAAGGCCACAATAGCTACACTTTACATAGCTACTGGATATATAAAAACAAATTACTCAAAGAACTGTGCACAGACATGTCATGTCCATTCAAACTTTAAAATTGGATTTTAAATGCAGCATTCAAAAAAAACAAATACAATGTCATTGTAGGCTAAAAAAAGGTGTTTGTCTATGGCAGAAATCACCTGCTCATATTTGGTCTGTCCAATCGGGTTGCACCTTCTGCAAATCATTATACTTAAAACTATGACTTTTCCCTCTCCTGTAAATGCTGTCAAGGTCAGTCGTAACTGCTTAGTTTTGTCTTACATTTGTATATGGAACTGATTGTTAGTTTTGTTTTTGCGCTTTGGTCATGGTGCATGGTGCCCCTGAGGGCCAGATCATGCAGATGTCTCATGACCATCTAGGAACATCATGACATTTCCAAGGTGAACATTAGGTATCTAAGGAATTTTCAACTGTGAAAACAGTCAGACGATTCCTGGAGGGCATTAGTTCTTTTTCCTCATAATCTGTATGGGGAAACAGCACATGTCCATTTTCTTTGGCACCTTCAATGCAAATGTTTGAACATATACGCCATCATACATGATTGGAAAAAAGCTCTTTGCAAGGTCACACTTCTTTTGATTTTATCAGTGCTGTGGTTTCAAATATGATGGATAAAGTGTTCAATCCCCTCGAGCACAGTCAGATGTCGTTTTTTTTTTTTGTTCTCAACCCTCTACATTGCGAGTAAATCACTCGCATATGCGACTAAATCTTACTCTGGGCGACTAAATAATGTCTAAAACGTGTGTGATCAAAGTCTATGAAATTAAAAATAGGATATCAGTCTGGCGAGTAAACAAAAAAATTTACTAGCCAATGGCGATTATATTGCCAAGGTGTGCGTAGAGGGTTGGTTCTTCCTTTTTCCAGTGCGTATCAGACAGACTTAATGCCTCCCAGCATGGCTGCACTTAGTTAGTTGATTTTAGTGTGTTATTGAGTTTAAATAACCTGTAAAGTGTATTTGCTGGACAGCTCGGCATTATGGGACTCTCCCCAGGCTGCTGACAGTGAGTGAATGGGGTCATACAGAGTGGCAAGAAATAAAAAACAATTACGTTTTGTCCAATATTTCATTCTGTGGAAAAATGAATTAGATTTTTAGTTGGTATGAATGGTATGAGGTATAGTTGTGTGATATTCCATGTATGCTGTGCAAAATTTTAAATCTATCTGTCTGTCCTTCTATCTGTCTATCTGTCTGTCTGTATATCTGTCTGTCTGTCTATCCATCCATCCATCCATCCTATCTACAGGCATCAATTCATCTCTCTGTCTGATTGCCTGTCTGGTATTTTTCTTCTGAATTTCTTTGAATAAGAGCAAGTAGAATTAAAATGAATTTTTCTGTGCTTCCGTGTTTTAAATTTCCGAATTGGTTTGTAATTTTAAAAGCATTCTCAGTTCAATACTGAAAGCCACACGACCCTAGTTCGTGCAGATATTGGCTATAGGTTTTGTGTGTACGTCTACATAGGTATGTGTTTGTGGGCAGATGTCTTTTAGTGTGTATGTTTTTCTCTTTGCTATTATATTCAGTATGTGTGCATGTGTAGTCTCTGCGTATATTAATAAAACACTAGTGGCAGGCATGCTTGTCTGTGCATTCTGAGCTCTGGGTAATACATTATGGAACAAAGAAACAAAGGACCAATATGAACTCAGTGTAGACTGTTTCAACCCTTGTCTCTAGGGCTCTGTAACACTAATTAGAGAAAAGGCCCTCTTGCCCTCTGTCCTCTTTTTATTCCCGTCTCCTTGCTCATCCCCCCATCCCTATGGATTTGAGGAGGAGGTTGGCAAGGGCACCTCCCCCTTTCAGATGAGTGTCTAGGGTCTTTAAGGGTTGGTACCACAAGAAAAAAGAGGGGTAAAAGTCATGTCAGGCTTGTGTCCAGATGGAGGAGGAAGAAAAACATGGCCGTGGGAGTGATTGAGAGAGGCTTTTCTGGCAATGCTAACGTGCAAAAAGAGGCTAATCCATATTAGCTGCACAAAAGCATAGCAGATTAGCGTGTGTGTTCATTAAAATGCATTAAAAAACCTTTTGATATGACCTAACAGACCAGAGAATGAGAGGTTCAGGGGAAAACAGAATTCCACGCCTTTGTACAATCTTCTGTTTTTAAGATTAGCACCAGTGATATTCCCTTCAATTCTTAGGAGATGCATCTATGTTGTCTATGCTTTGTTTTTTAATTGTTGTTCTGTGAGGAGAGAGAGATTGTAGAGACTAGCAGGGCTATGCTAACCAGCATCAGATGGTTTTAAAGTTGCAACATGTATCACTGTTGTTGTATTATGCACAATTTGCAGTGCACTTTTTATAAAGTTGGATGTATTTTTAAAGGGGTCATATGATGTTGCTAAAAAGAACATTATTTTGTGTATGTGGTGTAATGAAATGTGTTTATGCGGTTTAAGGTTAAAACAACGCATTATTTTCCACATACTGCACATTATTGTTTCTCCTCTATGCCCCGCCTTTCTGAAGTAGAGATTTACCGCTGATTACAGAACCGGCTTTACTGACGAGATACGCATTAAATATTGTGCGATATTTATCGTGCAGCCCAACTCTAGGCATGACGAAACAGATATCGTCCTCTTTTGGAATACCAAACAAAGTAGTTTCGCTTTCACAACGAAACACACGGCAATAACAATACTACAGCGAGAATAAAAGTTACACCTTCTTTCTTTGCGTGAACATTTGGGCGGCGTTATGCAAATTTTCCCACATCGTGACGTAGACATGTGGGGGCGTGTTAGAACGAGCCGTTTTAGGTAGGTGTGGTTAACTCTTAAATTTTATAAAGAATATCTCTTTGGATTTGAGACTTTAGTCTTTGCAACTTTACAGATCTTCTTTATGCACCAAGAGCTTGTAACACTCCAAAGAGAAAGGAAAAATTTAAATCGCATCATATGAGCCCTTTAAATAGAAAAAAAATTCTGTGATGTTAACATGCAGTGTCTTTGTATTCTTTTTTAAACCTCAAATAGTCCTTGTACATTCTTACAAAAAACCCAGCCTAGGCTCATTGGAAAAAAAGGTACCTTTAGCTACATTTTCACTCAGACTCCAAAAACACACCAATGCATACAATGCAATGCAGTTATCAGCCGAAAAGACAGTAAAACACCAACAACTTTTATTCCCTTCAATTAATGCACACAAATTATAATTACAGGGGTGCATTATCAATTATTAAAAAGACTTAATTTTTACTTGGTTACTTGCACAGTACTATGTTATGAACTCCAAACACTTTTACCATAGTGCATGATTTGTAAAGTGATGCATTTTAATATATGCATCACATAACCAGCTCCATATGTACATTTTATTTCTGACATAGTAAACTTGCTTGGTAGCTCACCTGGTACAGCATCGCACTTACGATGTGAAGCGCTTGGGTAAACACGAGTCACGATGAAACATCTCAAAGACTTGTAGAAACAAGCTAAAATGGCATGATTGCTTCAGCAAGTTTGTTTGTATCTCATGTTTGCTTTTGTTAATACTATTGGTTATGTTTAGGGTAGGGTTTAGTGTGGCTACTGTATGTTATTTCTAAATGTTATTGAGCGCTTTTAGTACTGCAAAACGTTCAAGAAGCAATGTGATTTTGCTGAGATGTTACCACAGGCATGTCTTTCCAATGAGAAAAATCCAAGTAGAGAAAAATGACATATTGTAATAAAATAGGGCTACACTACCACTTCTGGCACTGTGATCATAATATGAAAGAGTGGAAAGCAGAAAAATTGACTGTTCTGTGCCCATTTGATATCCTCTTTTATTCCTTCTAGGATAGCTTTGATTCTTGTTAAGCCAACATCTTGATTCTTGTTAAGCCTACATTAACTGTTCATAGGCTTCAGCGCCCCAATCAAAGACTCTTTCCCTTGTCTAAAGTGCCTTGAGAAAAGAGTAGACATGCATTTCGAGAAGTCTTTGAAAGCATCAAGGTAAAGTAGTCATAGATATAAACATGGACCCCTTTGACAGCAGCAAGCAAGCATTCTTTAGCAGCAGAGTAGAAGATTGTTTAGCTTGCATGACTAGCATCTGCTAATGGGATTTTCTTAGGTGTGCAATATTGACTGCGCTCTGATTTGACAAATAGTATTGCAATATTTCGAGGTTTGGCTATCACTTAACTAATGCATCATCTTTGCAGTGAGCAATAAGCGTTTTGCTGATGAGGCATCATCTGTGAAATACATATCTGGCCAATGGCATATGCTCTAGTCAGAAGTGACCTAGAAAGCATTGTTACTGCAAGCCTCCATCAGCATTTATCATGTTTATAACTGCCTCCCTTTTTTTTTTTTTTTTTTTTTTT
>NW_015646445.1:1226283-1232735 GCF_001515625.1 Sinocyclocheilus rhinocerous | reverse complement strand
TTTTTTTTTTTTTTTTTTTTTTCATGTACCACCATCTTGATGAGAGGCATCCGCCCCGCGCTTCATTCCCGTAATGGCCTCGGTTGACTGTAAATCATACGCTGGGTGATTTAATCTGACACTTTGCTGTTAATGCACAGAAAATGACTAAAATTTCATGGCTGCTGGAGTCAACCGCTGCTTTATTGTTATTAGCGTCATGCTATTGCCACTACCTCTGAATGCAATAAGCATAAAGCAGCTATTCTTCCAGGCAAACGTCAAAGTGAATGTGAGGGACAACCTGTGCATGGTTTGTATGACAAATTGAAGCCTGAATAGGGGATTCACATCGCTGGCATGACTGCTGCTCACCACTGATTGAATTGGGGAAGGTTAATGCAACCAGCCTGCAAAGTTGCACCTACTAAAAGATGCTAAGAGTGGAAAGCTTGTTACACAAGTTTTCATTTTTCCTCATGACTTCTAATTCCTTCCAGTCAACGCAGAATTCACGGTTCACCTGAATTTGATTAGCTGACCCTGCGGTTTGTTTATGTTACGTTTCCGAGGTCGACTGGTGTTCCGAGTCAGCTCCCAGTTCGTCCATGGTTCATAGAGCAGGGCCGTGTAAACAGCTGGCTTGTATTCGGTAATTTGATTTGAAATCTACTGTCGTAAATTTAATTTGATGATAGTAATGTGATATTCCTAACTCAATTCATTTCATTTGCTTGCTGTTGATTTGTTATTCACTGGAGGATTTTTTTTCTTCCTCAACTTCACTTTTCCTTTCCATCGCCCTTGTAAATCTTGATTTCCTGTTTTAACTTGTTAAAATTCTAAGTGTCTGTTTAATTTCAGCAAAGTTGTATGTTTAACAAACAACCTGAGAGGTCAACATTATTATCCTTTTTTGAGCACTGTTATCCCTACAGCGCATCACAGGCTACAGAAACAACTACATAATAGTGATTAATATTAGGGCTGGGTAAAATGTTTGATTTTTTTTTTTTTATAGCGCAGTGTAGTCCAATTCACAAACAGATGACTCATTTGAGTCATTTGTTCACTTTAATGAATCATTCACAAAACTTACAAACTTTAATTAGTCTAATGAATCGTTCATTGAATGAACTCAATTTAGTTGTTACTGAATCAACATGAAGTTATCATTACTTCTGAAGATTAAATATTTTAATATGGTACCATATAGTACCAATATAGTTAATATGTATAGTCAGAAAATGTGTGTGTATGTATGTATATATATATATATTCTGTGTTGATTAAGTAAGCAAGTAAGCTTCTAGCGGTCCAACTTTTAAAATTAATATTTTTGTAATGTACGAAGTTAAACGTTAATAATTTACAATGATAAAAAAAAAGAAAACGTGAAAATTCTTTCCAATCAGAATTAATTCAAGCAGTTGGGATTTAAAATCAAAATCAGGAAATTTGTATTGATACCCCGCACTATTTAATAAATTAAAGAAAAAATTTATGTAAAAAAAAAATAACATCTTTCTCTGTCCATCCATGTAGCTTTTGTTTGTTTGTTTTTTTTATTTCCACAATTGTTTTGCAATAGAAAAAAGAGGTGATCTGGTCATGGATTTTGAGCGCTAATTGATTAACAGTATTGACATAGTGACCGCTGCTTAGCTGAAAATACTCAAATTGCCCATCGGAAATCAGTTCTGTGCTAATGCAGCCTCCAGTGTAACCACGCCGTTGTTTTCCTGCACTTAAATCTTCCACACTTCTTCTTCTTTTTTTTTCCATCCCTTGCTTTTCCTCAAGGGGGCTTATTATACACTTCTGGAGCTCTATGAGGAGGCAGGGAATCTCTCAGTGGGAAGCCTGAAAGCCCAGTTTGCGGCTGGGGTAAGTCTGCAGGAGCATCTGCTGCCCGCGGCTGGGTTGGAGCTCTGACGCGTGGGTCTGGAGAACTATTCCGGAGCCGCTGTAGTTCAGATGAATGCCAGCGGATTAACATATCTAACACGGTGGAGGAAGGCAGGGCTGCAGGATGAAAAAAAAAGAACCCCAGAAATGCTTGTGTCCGCATTCAGATCTACGAGCGTGAAATGCAGCAGCATATGGTAGGCGAGGGGACACACGTGCTGCAGCCAGATACATCAGACTCGATTTTCCCGTCCTTTGTCTTTCCCGAACTGCTTCTGTCCTTCTATCTGTTTCTTTCTTCCTGTTGCACTCTGCCTCTTCCCCTTATTTGTGTCAAACGTGCATGCAAAGTGGCTTATGCAAATACTCATGTACACGAACATGTAAAACCATATGGATCTCTCGTAGTACGATAAGAGATGGCACACAGCACGTACCCCATGCGCTCGCCTGCACAAAGAGAGAAATGTATTCCTCCGCTCCCCTCCCATTTTTCCTCTCTTCCTGGCCTGCCACAGCCCTTGGATCTATTCCCAGAGCTGACCCCTTAGTGGGGACATTGATGTAGGCTTGCTAATGATGAGAAATGGAACCATAATGCTCGCTGTTAAACCTCGGGGGCGCACAACAAATGTGCTTCCGAGACCCGGCATTTGTCTCTGAATAGATTAGATCCTAGCTGTGGTAACCTTATATTTAATCTCTCTACCTCTCTCTCTGCCTCCCTCTCTCCCTTCGCTGGGCCAGTAGCTGTTCCTCACGATAAATAATACTTTATCATCCTCTGCCGCGGGCGCAGCCGGACTGCTTTAACCGTTGCCGTTCCAGAAGAACAATGTGATGCTTTTGTCTTCACGTGTGTCATAATTTTACCGCACCTGGGATGACGAGGCCGGATCTTTAGCGTTTCGTTACACATTTGCATGCCGCGCGAGCGTCACGAGCGTTTTACCTGGGCGTCCAATTTAGATGTTCTCCGAATGGAGCGATAGCATTCCAGCCATTATGAATAATGTGAAGAATTTAGAACACATGTTGTTCAATTTAGTCCGCCTCGTCGTCTTGTTAGTGCGTCTCCTGCGTTCAGTAGTGGGAAAATGAGAGCAAGTTATATTAAGTCTCTCTGAGGAGTTTTTTTTTTCCACCCAATCAGTGTGAACACCTTTTTTCTGTGACATTGTTCTGAAAGCTCTCAGAAAGCGAGATCATATCCTTGTTATTCTCCTCAGAAAAAAAAGAGCGGCAACGACACGGAAATCTGATAAATTGGCGCCACAACATTAAATTATCAATGCACATGAAAAATTCATTCTAGAATGCCTTTCACACTTTCTGAGTCAGTGCGCAATTTACTTTTATCTTGTTAAGGCAGGGAAATTTTATTATGGAAAAATAATGCCACTGTTTTTTTTCCCTCCCTAGACTCTATCTTTCGCTCCCAGTTTCTCTCTCTGATCCATTTTAAATGGTTGCAGTAATGATGCAGAAAAATAGGCTGAAAATGAGAAATCGCTCATGAGTAGTTATAAATATTCATGTGAACGATAACTATGTTAGGCTGCTTTTCTGAGTTCTTCTGCTGTGAAAGTCTGTCCCCACCACAGATACGTCTTATCTCGATGATTCTTGGTTAGTCTCAAAGTTCTGAAAGGCCGTGGTTCTAAAATGTGTACGTTTCCAAACGCCGTACTTGTTGAATGTGCGTTTATTCCGAAACACGACTGGTGGAATGTGCGTGCGGTATAATCGTGCGCATTCTTTACCCAACAGACCGAACAACTTCAAAAGATGTAATTTTGCTGCCATGTGGTCAAATACTAACCAATGATTAAAGAAAATTTGTGTAAGTGCTTTGATAAATCACTTCCTGGTTTTGCAGAACAGAAATCTGGAATGGCTTGTATCGTGAAGTTTCAGATGCTGATTTGAGTGATTTATAGCCACAATTTTAAATCACGCTCTGTGGGACACGTATTTCTTATTAATAATAATAATGTGGTTGCACATGAATAAAAGCAAACGTACTTTCTTAACATCACATTTCCAGTAAGCCTTTCCAAATGCACATGTAGTATCCAATCCACTCATTTATCTCTTCTGAATGACTCTGTCACAAACAGAAACCATGTAAAGTAGATGCAAAGATGTTTGGGAGAGAACAAAAATGGTCATGTTGTTCTCATTTGTCAGCGTAAGAATGAGGACAGATTATTTGTACATGAACATGAATCTGTCATTATTTACTTAAGTTAATGTTGTTTCAAAACCTTATGCTGTTTTTTGTTTGTAGTGCAAAAAAAATTTTTTTTTATAAGTCTTCTGATGTCACATTTTTGAACAAAATGAAATGCCATCATTCGAAGCTGGATTTGAATTTGTGACAACGTAAAATTTGGTCTGGTCTTCACACAAAGCCATTGTATGTCTTTCAAGGACTTAGAAAGAAGATTTGTGCTTTTTTGTGTTTTTAAAGCATATCAGATGTGGTCACTATGAATTCATGGGGGGAAAAAAGCAATGTGACATTTATCCTTTTGTGTTCCACAGAAGAAAAACAGTCTGTGATTTGAAATGACATTGGAGTGAGTAAATAATGACAGAGTTTTCATTTTTGGTGAACTATGCCTTTGAACCTCCCTCATTTTTGCTAATCTGCCATGTTTGGTGATGCAAATTGCTGTAACTTGCCCAAGGTGTTCCATCATCAGAGGGGCATAATTATCTTCGGCAACAACCAATATTGGATTGTTAAGCCTGAGGAAGAGATGCCCAATGAGGCCTGCGCTCTCTCTCTCACTCTCTGTTGAGCTCTGACAGATGAATCTACAGGGAAAGATAGCTGAAAGGCAACCTGAGGCAACTGGAGCGTCGTTCTCTCACTCTGCCTTTTTCCTCTCTCTCTCTTCCAAAGCTTGGTCTCTCCTCTTCCTTTCTGTTTTTGTCTTTATATCACATAGAACGTATGTGCACCTGATGGAGCTTTTGTTGCAAAGCAGCTTGCACTGTCGGATGGTTCTTTCAAGCTTTACATGACTTTGAATTTCCAGTTCTGTCCTTCATTCGCTAGATCTTCTCTACCCATGATAATAGCTAGCCAGAGGAAAGTTAAAATTGTTCTTCTGTCATCAGATGTACCTAGTGGCAAAAACGGATCTATAGACTGATTTTCCAAGAGTTCCCTTGGCAAAGTGAAAACCTATTACAGTCGACATGTGGCAGATCCACGGTGCTAATCTAAAACTCTGTTTGTCTCAGAGCCAAGGTTAGTGCCGTAACATGAATTTGTATCTTCATGAACATATTCTGTGCTGAGTTCTTCAGAGATGATATTTCAGTGTTTCAGAACATCGATTCTTTGTTGTAATGTGTTTATCCATGCATTGTCCTCCCTTGCTTGACTCAATGGCATCAAGCTGTTGTAGGTACCGATTTTTTTTTTTCTGAATTATATTCATTTGCACAATACTGTCTGTAACCATTTACAAGATTTGATTTGATTTTCTCATAGCAATAAACCAATAAAGATAAAAGATAATAAGACAATTATTCCATTCAGAGGACCTCAGATTTACCTCATTCATGATCTCTCAGTTGTCTTTCTGTTGGTTGTAAGTGTATGCGTGTCTCCATCCCATGTACTGTTTTTCTCTGAATGCCTGATGGTTTTAATAGGAAGTGTGTAGGAAAGGGGATGACCTATAATCACAATCAGCTGGTAAATAATTACAAGCTGTGCATTCCATGCAAAACTTCCTAGAAGCAGCGCAGACATTGCATGCTTTATGGAGCAGGCTACACTATTTAGCCACTGTTCAAAGCAAAACAAGAACATTGGTTGGTTAGTTTGCAACACTGTTTTAGTGTTTAAAAGATGCCATTCATTTGGTTTTCATTAAAGCCAGTCGCAGCTTAAATCCCTTGGTGAAAAATAGCTTTGATTCAGTCAAGCTGTATTATATTGTCTGCACGGTTTATAGGTCAAGCCCTCAATAAAACACAAGATGTTCAGTTCTTCTATCTGAAAACAGTTAATAAAGGGTTCTCTTTAGATTTTGTGTCCTTTACTCTCGGCCTTTGGCACTTTTGCCCATTTTATTTGATTTGACTGCTGAGAAAATTTGATCTCACAGAATTGACCCACTTGCGAAATAGATTCAGACTTCTCATCCCTTTCGAACACAGATTCAGAAACTGTCGGAACCCGTTTCGTCTAGTTGTGACAAGGTGTGAAAAGGGTGACATCTCAATAACTGGGCAAATTGCACCAATTATTGTTTCTCTAGTAGTATTTTTGGTCACACTTTATTTTAAGGTCCAATTCTTGCCATTAACAAACCATTAACTACGACTTTTGCCTCAATAAACTCCTTATTTGCTGCTTATTAATAGTTATAAGGTAGTTGTTAAGTTTAGGATTAGGGATGTAGAATATGCTCATGCACAATATGTACTTTATAAGCACTTATAAATGGCCAGTATGTTAATATTAGGCATGCTATTAAGCAACTAGTTAACAGTGAGAGTTGTTCCTTATGCTAAAGTGTTACCATTTTTTTATTTTATTT
>NW_015646445.1:1187161-1226229 GCF_001515625.1 Sinocyclocheilus rhinocerous | reverse complement strand
ATATATGTATATATATATGTATGTATGTATGCATGCATGCATGCATGTATGTATGTATGCATTTTTTTGAATTTGTATTTTGTATGTATATATATATATATATTCTTAATGAAAATTGTTGTTGCTGCTGATGGAAGAGCTTGCAAAAAAATAATATAGCTTTTCTTTATTAATGGTGACTTTTGCCTCAATAAACTCCTTATTTGCTGCTTATTAATAGTTATAAGGTAGTTGTTAAGTTTAGGATTAGGGATGTAGAATATGCTCATGCACAATATGTACTTTATAAGCACTTATAAATGGCCAGTATGTTAATATTAGGCATGCTATTAAGCAACTAGTTAACAGTGAGAGTTGTTCCTTATGCTAAAGTGTTACCATTTTTTTATTTTATTTTTTTATTTTTTCTGTTTGATGAATAAAATCACACTGGGATATACAAAGGCAACTATTAATTATACAAGACATTTATAATGAGATTTAATTCTTTAAAAAAAAAAAAAAAGAAGAAGAAGAAGAAGAATTAGGCGGCGGCTGGTATGAATTGAACTCCGCCTCTCACACATCGATTGCTTTGGTCTTGTTTTTTTAACACACCCAGCGGAGCGGCCGCTTGAAGCGCACTTCAGCGCTCGCTCGCGGATCACTCGCTCCCCGAACGCGTCTGGAGAGCCTCGCGCAGCGGAGCCGCTCAGTTCGTGTGGGGACTTTTAAAATCCTTCCAGATCCGTCGAAAACGAATGGATTCGCTCACTTCTTCGAGATCAACGAGATTACCAAGAGCCCAAATCCATGGAATGTTGTTCTGAGGTGTATTTGCCAGTGAAATCGAGCGGTTCTTCTGCTGGGGATCTATTGTTAATGATCGGTCATAGGAGCTTCCACGACTTGGGATTCATATCTGTCGCCTTCACCTTTCCTTGACTAAAAGCCTGATTCTGTTCACCTGAGTGAGGAATGTATGACTCATTGCTGAACAGATATCAGTCTGTCTGATCTGTCGTTGAAAATACCCACCGCTTCTAACAGCTTTCGCCACCGCAGTCGTTAAAAACGTTCCTCTGAAGATTTATTATTGGGACAGGTTCGTATTTCTTGTGCGCCTTCAGTCGGTAGAGATCTACGGGAGCTCGGCGAAAGAAATCTGCCTTCGCTTTCACAAGGCATATATACTGGATGTAACGGAATTGCTTTTTATTTGACACCTTTCGTAAAAACGGTGCGAGTATTTTTTCTCCGATGGAAGCGAATCTAATATAGAATTCGGTAAGATGTTTTCCATAAAGTATGAGCCTGCGACAATGCATGCGTCTCGAATGCTTCTCAAACCTTGTTATATTTTGCATGCAATAATTCGATCAACGCAGTCTTTTTGAAAAGCTGTTTTAATAAGAAAAGAGGGGGGAAGACTAATGAAAACCACACCGCATGTGTCTGAAGTCTTAGGAATAAGGTTTTGCTTGAATCTAACAGAGGTTCAGGTTTTGTTCTAGAGACTGAAGGTGTTTTTTTCCCCTCACGCATTGATATCACAAGCGATTTACTGCTTGAAGTCATTGTGTTTTATTCGGTTTTAATGCATTTATTGTGTGTATGTGCTTTGTGTTGTGTTATTCAGCATCATAAACATCTGAACAACTGCAATCTTCATTTCTTTCACATTGGTCAATGTCTGGCTTTTTGTATTGAGATTCTTTTTTTCTTTACTTAATTTGTTGCTCTGGCTTTGCATATGGGTCAATGACTTGATGCTTGTTTTTTGTCTATGCCTAATAAATTATGCAGCAATAAATTCAAATTTTAAAAACAAAAACTACTTGAACACACATTTTCCATGATACATTGTTTTTAATTTCTGAATTACAAATATTTTTGCCATATTTTGTAGGGGTTTAAGTACAAATGTCTAGGTGGTGTAACCATCTGAGGATTTTTTTTTTTTTTTTTAAATATTGTTTTTTATTGGTATTTCTTTAAATAAAAAAAAAATAGGCAAAGTATTAATATTTTAAAACCTTGGTCCGCCAAATCCATGTCAGTGTGGTATTACCAACCTACAGGAAGCCATTTTGTTTCGTCATATGACAAGAATAATTACAAAAAAGGTTGTAAAATGATGATTGACCCGTTTAAACCCTGCCAATTGTGTTTCAAGGTCATTGATTTTTATGAAAATATATTTGACCTTTTTGTGAAGAGGCACATTTTGTTCAGGTCAAATAGAGTAGCTCAGAAATTGCATACATTTTTACAAGTAATGAAATCGGTACATTATGTAATGTTTACAAAAATAAATAAATAAATAAAATGCCTTGAAAATGTTGAAAACACTGCTTAAGTTGTGTACACCGAGTAGTTTTTACTTGGTTACACCACTTGATTTTTGTAGGCAGTATTTCTGTTGAAAACGTTTGTTTAATGTATGAATCCACAATACAAAGATGACATTTCTAAGAACTTTTCGTTTTTTCTCCTTTTATGTCATTGACCCGTTGACATTCTTTCTTTCGGTTTCTTTACACATATGGTTTACATTTGTGAAGCTCTGGCATTGTATATTGAGCTGCATTCATTTCATATTACATATCTAGACTCTACCTAATCAGCCGTTCAAGGTTACCCATAAGTCCTTTGCATATAAGCTGCGCCTTAGGTGTTTGGGCTTCCTGAGCCTGTCAGTTTTGATGTCAATTGTTATAGTTGGCTACATGTCTGGATATGAAATTTGTACATGGAAACAAAATACGAGAGAGCTTGAATTTTAGCCTATTTCGAGTTATGCGTGAAACATCATATGGTGATGTAAACAGCTTGCCTCAGGCTGGGTAGAGCACAGATCAGAGATTGTGGTGGTTTGTTGTTAGTCTGCATTAGCACTTTGAATGAGATTTGCATAAAGGATTTGCATCGAGACCATTTAAGATACTCGTCACCACCTTCACAAATCATCTTTAGGGCTTGCGCTGCATCATTTTACATTGCGGGTGCTTCGTGTGTTGATGTATGATAATTATATGTTACTCGCATTGCATAATATTTTATGAATGCACATTTAATGCAGCAAATTGATAGCCGCATTGCTCAGCTTTATGATTTACAGCTTTTACACCAGACTACTGTACCTAATTCCTCCTCTCTGAACTGTCAGGGATTTTTGAGACTTGGTCAGGTGGCTGTGAGGTCCCAGAATTCACTTGGGTAAGATCACATATTTATACTTTGGTGGGTGAATATGTTGATTTTGTGTCTGAAAGATTTATACTCTGATTTCTACTTTCATTACACCATGTAGCATAGACTATTTGCGATATGAAACCGCAGTAAGTGAAGCAGTATTGTAGTGAGTGTTAAAAGGGCGCCCATTCGCCTTCACCTTCCTCTCCGACAAATCAAATGTATATTTCTTCATTTTTTTCCCCGTGGCCAGAGGCTAATCTTTAATCTTGCGCAGATGCAGCTCTGGAATTAGCTTGCAAACGCTCCCTCCTTCGTATCTTCAAACCCTCCACTTATCAGGCGCGGGGGCCTGGCTCGGCAGTCCTGATAAGAGGGTGAGGAAAAATCTGTCAGCTATTTGTAATATAAGAGTCGAGGCAGATCACAGCCTAGCCTGATATGACAGACCTTCCGGCACAAAGCTAACATCTTGAGTCCTCTTACTCCGTGGAGAAATAAATGGAGTTTTGTAAGAGTAAGGTGTGATAAAGGTAGTCAATCGCGGAGCAGGAAAGGGGAATGTGTGTTTGTGCCTAATCTCCATAGTGACTTGATTTATATGACCGTAAACTGGATTCATTAATATTGGTGATAAGGAATTTTTTTTTTAATGTTAATGTTATCAAGGGTGTTACTGAGTACATTAGCTTTCATATAAGATAAACTATCCTAAGCAACGTGTTATTCTGATAAGGATATACAATTGTACTTCTTTTTTTTCCCATTATTTTTAAAAAGTTTTTTTTTTTTTATTATTATTTCTCTAGTAATATTGCAATATTTCTGTGGTCATTTTGACTAAGCAGACTTCAGCAGGCCCCTATACAAAACAACAACAACAACATTTAACTCATTTTGCAAAGTTTTGCTGTTTGTTGTGATGTTTAGATGCCAGGCAAACAAAATTTATTTTGCAATGTTTTTTTATGTCCAGCTAGTTCAAATTGGAGAAATAATTGCATAATATAAGTTTTATTTATTTATTTTTAGTATTGTTTCCCCCCCCCCAGTAATAGGTGATTTATCTGTGAGGCTATACTCTACTTTATAGAACTGACCTTATCAATGTGTAAAATGCATTGAGTTTCGAGATCACCAGACAATGGAGTGCCATAACAATATAACCCATTTTTCACTTTTTTCTCCGTCTTATCACTTGGTAAAGCCCACTAAGCTTTGTAATGTCTCATCCTTTTTTTTGTTTTTGTTTTTTTCTCTCCTGTCATTTTTTTTCTGCTAAATGTCAAACGCTCACACAAGCTTGCACACAACAGCAACGTGCCAAGGCCTTTTGAATACCTCCAGGTATTGCTGAAGTCATAGGTCAGTGACTCACTGGCTGGGCGAGCTGGATTTCAAGCTGGCTGCACACAGCGGATGCAGCTGAACGGGGCCCGGTGCACACGGCACACTGTGTTTGTCTGCCACAGAGACGCTAAAGCTGGATGTCAGGGAGTTATCCTCTCTGCTCGGGTCACGCTGGCCGGCTGTGCTGCTGCTGTTGTTTTGTCAAAGCCTTGCAGATTAACCACAGCCACTACACTTCAAACACAGAGGCAGGCGGATGAATAATTCCGAGACCGCTCTTTAATCTTGTGTGATCCCGTTCCAATTAGCCATTGTGTGCGGTTGCATAGAGCCTTGCTTTTTTGTGCAATAAAAGAATGGCGCACCAAAGGCGCCCTGTCTCTTTTGTGCAGGGTGTCTCATTCTCTACCTTCAATGCGTTGCATCTGGAGTATATGCTGAGTGTAGGTGGGTCTATGTGAATGTGGTTCTATTTGCAGGCCTGACAGAGTTTCTAGATTCTCGAGTGAGTATTGAGATTTAGACTGATTCTAGAACAAATGCAGATTTTATTTCTCCCAAATGTGGCCTCTTCCTGCATTCCTCAGCGCTGTGCTTTCTGGTCAGGCACTTGTGTGTCTTTTGTCACCTTTTTAGCTCATAATTAAATGTGCCTTGTGTGATGTGGAAAATTATGGAAGCTCACGACCCAGACATGCTGTTTACCAGCTGTTCTTTCTCTCTAATAATAGAGAAAAGAGACTAAAGAGTAAGCCATATTGGTCTAAATTCGTTGCAGGAACTGCACTCTTAAAAATAAAAGATTTTATTAGTTTTGATGGTTCCATGAAGAACATCCATGGGAACTTTCCAATGGATAAAAGGTTCTGTATAATGGAAAAAGTTTCTTTAGATTATTAAAATGTTCTTGGTTCTTTTAAAGAACTGTTTAAAATTGAGAAAAGAAAGTGGCTGATAAAGTAGACTGAAACAAAGTTCTTCATATGAAAGTGTTCCAGGAAGTTTTGTGAAAAATGGCACTCTCTTAGCTGGAGGTCTCTGAGGCTTTTACAGATGCTAAGTCAGATGTGAAGCGATTGTTTCAGATTTACCGCCTTCCCTTCTTTTCAGGGCATCTGCATTCTACCATTCACTGCTCTCATATTTCCTTTTAAGCCCTTTCACTGGCACTGGATTAAATCCTTGTTTAATCTGGTCCCTTAGCCGCTTTCTCTCCTTACTAAGCAGATTTGCACAGGGAGGTTTCATTAGATGTGTTTTTTTTCCTGGGATGTGTAGAATATAAGGCGGGTGGTCTGCCAGGGTAAGGAGAGTAAGAAATGGGAGATGAATGAAGATGAGACAGAGATGGAAAGAAGAGAAGGTTAAAGATGGCGAAAGGGCAAAGAGAACACGAAAAGCAGAAGGGGAGGGCGAACGAAAGATGGCCAACATTAAAACCATAAGGCCTCTTTGTTAGTGTGGGGCTGACAAGCTGCCGTTCACATTAGGGTAATTAACACCGCCACAGATTGCACAACAGCTGTGCAGTTTAGCACTGTGGCAACATCAGAGAGCTGAGAGAGAGCCTGTGCAAACAGTGGCCTGTGCAGGGCTAGTTAGACTACCACTATTTAGATAGGTGCTCAAACCGCACTCCGTAATACGTGACGTCCGCCAGGCTCTGTGTGCGGTACAGCTTGGCTCGGCAAGCTGCTAGCTATTTGTGTAATAGGTGTTGCTGCCTATAAATTTTACTTCATGCAGTTTGGTGGCCAACTAGTCTACTTTGTAGATAATACTCTAAGCTACAGTCTTAAAAATATAGGTTCTTTAATGCATCTCACAGTGATTCAACGCCAGGAAATATCAGGGAATTTTAGGCATGAAAATAAATACAATTGTAGAAAGTCATTTGGACAGATTTTTTTCTCTATACATGCTTGATCTGTTCTTAAACATTGAATTTACAGATAAATGGCGCCATCTGGTAAGTTTTTAGAAATAACACACAACAATGCCATTGCTTACAGGTAATATTATAATTATTGTAATATTTTAGTTTTACGTATTTTAATGTTGTTTGCATAAATTATTTGACTTATTGTTGCTGTTGTGCTATGCTATATTAGTTTTGTATATTGGAGTTAGGGCTGTCAAAAAAAATTCGAATTTCGAATATTCGTCGAATTTAAAATAAAAAAACGTTGCATTCGAATTTTAGGTGTGCATCAGGCGGCCTTATCAGTGGTGCACGAAATGCGACGACGATGTGAGTGGCATTGCATTTTAATGCTTTTATAACAAAATATATATTGTGTGTTTGAGTGGTCCAGACGCTACATGGTTTATAAACATTATTTTAAACATTATGCACGTTTTTCAAAGATAGTCGTGTTATTTTATTATGCTTTGAAGAAACGTGCATAATATTTTGCTCGATGCGCCCTCTTGTGGCCTCAGGAGAGAAGCCAAAAGCTTTTTTTCCCCCTAACTGAAATTATGCCTTTTAAATTCAAATATAATTTGAATATTGATCATATTTAAGTAAAAAATTCAAATTTAGTTTTTCAGCCATTATGACAGCCCTAATTGGAGTTGGTTAGTTTTGTATATTTTGTATATGGGATTGTTCAGATCAGTAAGAAATTGATCTTTTTTTGCATCAAAATATTGGAACTTACTGTATTAAGAAATTGAAACAGTGTGCTGTTTAGAGAAACTCTACATAATTTGCCCTTGAAAACCATGTGTATTTTGTTAGCTGTATATGGCGTTTCATTGTATTGCGCCTTGAGAAGGTAGATTCTGGAAATCCCCATCTCCCAGCCTCAAGCGATCTGAAGGGTTTAGCAGCTCCTCCAAACTGCTTTCGCCCGAAGAGTGGACTCTTTGCACGGCTTTGGACTTGCTTCATGTCATTTCAGTGCCCTGTCATCTTGCTCGTCTTGGCAAATTTCAGGTCTCGCTCCTGCAAAAAAAACAAATTATATGTGAGAACTCGAGTGGCCTGTTCATGTTTCTGTTTCTTCTTGATTTTATTTAATGTGCACTGTTTTCATTTCCCAGCTCCCTGTGTTTATCCAACCTGTTTTTCCTGAGCACCCATGCCCAACATCTGGATGTGGGAAGTGTGTGCATGTCAGAAAAGTGTTCCTCCACACATGCGCTGTGATTATTAGTAGATTAAACAGTACTGTAAATGTTGCATGAGGGTTTGTTGTTATGCTGTTTCACTGTAAACCAATCAAAACTTCTCTGAGGTGTGGAACGTTGTCAAAACTGTCAAGTTTTGGTTCACGCTTCCACGCGTGTTCTTTCAACATGATATCCGGAGCGCTGTGCAGAATTTCAAAGCCACATGTAAGAAGTTTTCAGTTTCAGAAACAAAAGCTTTATTGAATTAAATGTCCTGTACTAGAGTGCTTTTTGATCGTTCCATTAGATAAGCCAAACATTGGCTAATTGTAGCTAGATTCCGAATGAAAATGTGACTTTTAATTGTGCGCACACATGCATGTTTGTCATTCTGCTCCGTCTCATACTTCCTGTGCTGCTCTCCGCAGGGTTATCTTGTTAAATTTCAGCGAGGGAGTGCTGACTTTAAGAGACGAGGTAGACATTTCTGTCCACCCCCTCTCCGTACTCCGGGTGCAGAGTGCAGTGGTAATAATCCAACAAGTGACAGCCAGCTATAATGGGAAGGGAAGGCAGACGAAGACAGAGAGGTGTCGGGAGCAAAAGGAGCCCGGTGGGCTTATCATTGATTTGTGTGCTGCGTTGTACTGAGGGTTTGAAGGGCACTGGCAGGTGCCGCACACCCACGTACACTAAATATAATTGGGCCCCGTTCAGTCCGACTCCACAGGGCGAACTTCTGTTATGCTCTGATTACCCGCAGGGAGCTTTCGGTCGTAACTCACAAGGTGCCTGTTCACCATCAGCTGAGGGATAGCAAAGAGTGAGTGAGAGAGAGAGAGAGGTGATTCCTGGAGTATTTCTGTCAGTTGCCCTCTTCCTGGTATTTGTTTGATCTAGTGAGATTTTCTCAGCACAGCTCCGGCTGGGTGATATATGGCCTCCAGGTGGGCGGGTTCAAGGCCTGGGTCTGGGTGGGTTTTTTGATGTGGCTGGCCGACGTTCAAGGTGCATCGCGATGCCGGCTCAAATTCGTGATGTCTATCAGCCTATCAGCATAGCAATCGTTAAGTGGTCTAAATTTATTTATCTGTATTTATATATTCTGTGGAAGGCGTAGGACCAAGAAATGGTTTCCTCAAAAACTTTCCTACCTGCCTGTCAACATGTGTATTTGCATACCTCTGCGCACCCGGTTCGCACAGACAGGATACGTCATCAGCGCATTCACGTACGCTGTGCAGACCGAGCGAGAATGGCCGGTGAATGACATATAATGTATTGTAGTAATGTTGTCTCTGGTTGTCTGGTCTGTTCGTGTTCATGCGTTCAGGGGGTGTGGCTTTGGACGGCGATTTGCAGGGAGGATGGGACGTACGCTTTCAGTGCTATCAGGCTAAAGTTAGCATTTTCCAAGATCTCCTACTGCACCTTTAAATTTATATCTAATTTAATCTTGTAATAAATGTTATACACCAGAGTGGTAAAACACTTTCCCCCGGTTTCACAGACATTGCTTGAGCCTAGTCCAAGACTAAAATGTAAGTCTGAGCTGTTTCAACTGAACGAAACTTGCACTGACTGATTTTAAAAAACAAAAATCAGTGCCTTTCTTTTGTCTCAAAATGCACAGCAGTAATGTTTCCTTCTAAGGCACATTTATAAAAATTACTTAAATGTCCTAATTGAACTATGGCCTAATCTTGGCTTAGTCTAAGTCCTGTCTGTGAAACCAGGCCTTAATTTCCCTGAATGTTATTACAGTTCACAGTAATGTTCACAGTAAATTATATTTACTGCCATTTAAACTGCACTTCATCTTGTGTGTGCCAATTCAATTTAAATTCCAACTTCCTAAGTTTAGAATTTTGCTCATCCCTGGTTGCTAGTGATGGTGGTGTGGTGATAGTCATGTTCTGGGCCTGTTGCATGAACTTAGCTTCTATGTATCTTAAGAACTAGTCTGATCAACTACTAACTTGTAAGACTAGTCCTTGCATTCTATGTAACCGGCCACTGGTATTTTAAATATAGTTCCCTCAATATAAGATTTTTTTTATCAGTTTTCTTTTTCACTCATGAAAGTAAAGCTTACTTGTCAACAAGGCGAGGTTTGAGGTATAATTCATGCAGCGAACACACGCTGTTTTTGACTCGACGTGTTTGTACATCCAAGAACTATTCAATACATTGAAAAGGCACATGAAAACCATCTCTTTTACAGTTCTTATTTTAAACACGTCACATAAATCACAAGACTTCTCTTACCGCCTTTCATTTATTGGAGTTTCAAATGAGCCAGCTCTTTGTATGAGGTGAGGTTTTGCACGTTAGGAGGCTTTTTCATCGTGGAGCCATTTTTGTTGCTCAGTAGGGAAACGTACAGTACATGCCCCCCACCCCGGCCTTTCACTGCTTTTACCACTTAGTTAAATCCCCTTCTTTCTGGCTGTAAAGCTTTTAAGCAGTGTGAGGATAGAGTGGGGACTCTGGAGTCAGGGGGATCTGCTCTTGGCCACTGAATCTCTGCCCGCGGAAGGGTTTTTCTGTCAGTGATGCCTCGCAGTTGGATTCGGGATGATGGGTTAAGGGATTCTGGCATTCCAGGATTATCCGCCTTTTATCTCCTTGCTATTTGCCGCCAATCCCGGAAGGATGTTGAGTGGAATTCCTCTATGTCCGTAGACATGATATGCAAACAGGACTATGTCTAAACGACTCACCAATCCGATTTCGGGTAGATCCACAGGGAAAGTGTGTGTCGATTGAGTCTTAGAGGATAATCCCAGTGACAAATGAAAGGATGTTAGCATCACCAACACTAATCTCGCATTAGAGCTCAGGTGGGTTTTCTCAAGCCTCGGAAGTTTGCAACTTGAGATTTATACGCTAGTGATACAGATAAAGGGAAATGGCATTTGTATGGAAACGCTTATCTGCTTTTAAAATGCTATTACAGTATTGTTATGCTGCAGGATGGTTTGTTTTATTGACCAGACATGGTTTGTGCTTATTCAATCACGGGCCTCTGTAATAAGCTGCTTAACCTTGCTTTTTTTCTGATATGAAACAAATCAATTGACCGAACGGTGTTCTTGTGCCAGAGAAGTGATGCAAAGAAATGACCAGTTTGGCATTGTGCTGTTAATTGTTTTAATTGTTATGGATGCACAATTTCAGACAGGTTTTTAAATCATTTTATGTATTTATTCATCTCATTTATATATAGTTCAAAAGTTTGGGGTCAGTACAGTTTTTTAAAAGAAATGAATACTTTTATTCAGCAAGGACACATTAAATTATTCTAAAGTGACAGTAAAGACATTTATAATGTTACAAAATTTAAAATAAATGCCGTTCCTTTAAACTTTTTATTCATCAAAGTATCCAAAAAACTTGATTTACACAAAAATATTAATATTATACAAACCCCTTTGTCTATCTATCTGTGTTTGTGTGTGTTTGTGTGTGTGTGTGTGTGTGTGTGTGTATATATACACTAATCTTTAGTAAATCTTAAAATGCATGTCCATTTTTCATACTGTACTTTAATATTGGGATGCCGAAGTTCACTTGTTGCATTTAAAATGACTTTAGAATAAAATAAATTCATTTACAGTACACAGAATGGTATAGAATTGTAATGCTGGCCATTTATCAGCCGTTTCATGAAATTAATCGTCTTATTGGTATAAGCCAGAAATGTAATATGTGAAAGTGAAGTGAAGTGACATGTGGCCAAGTATGGTTACCCATACTAGGAATTAGTGCTCTGCGTTTAACCCATCCAAAGTGCACACACACAGCAGTGAACACACACACACCGTGAACACACACCCGGAGCAGTGGGCAGCCATTTATGCTGCGGCGCCCGGGGAGCAGTTGGGGGTTCGGTCAGTCGTGGTATGGAGGGTGGGAGAGGGCTGTCCATTCACCCCCCCCACCTACAATCCCTGCCGGTACGAGACTCGAACCCGCAACCTTTGGGTTACGAGTCCGACTCTCTAACCATTAGGCCACGACTTCCCCTCATTGATGCATTCCTAGCAGAAAGAGCTGGTGCTGTGAGCCTCGCAAGGACTATTAAAGCTTTTAACAGGCAGAGAGAGAGAAATTCATCCTTGCCATCATGTGCCTCCCAGTTGTTGTTTTCCCCTCTCTCTCCCTTTCCACATGAATAATTGAAAGTGTAGCATGTCAGACAAAGATGCATTTACTTGCTTCATTATATTTTAATCCGAAGTGAACGATTTTGCGCATTGCTTTCTTGGCATCCGAAGCAACTTTTAATTTTCTTCCACCGGGTCTTTTGTAATTCAACCGCGCCCACACACGCCCTCGCCAGCCCGCTCTTTCCGAAACCTTTATTGCATTTTTCCAGAAATTCTTACTGCGTACAGGTGCTAATTGGCAGTGTTCGTTTCAACTGATATCAGTGTTTGCTCAATGAAGTTCTCACAAAATGTCTCAAAGCTAATAAGGGTGTTTGTTGAAATAAGATCTTTTTTCGTTTTGCAGTTGGAGGCCCTGGTGTGTTGTTCAGCTGGTTTACACAGTGTGTGTGTGTGTGTGTGTGTGTGTGTGTGCGTTAGTAGATTACACTTGGTTGTACAGCCCTCTAATTACCAGGTATTTACTGAGTACAAAAGGCTGTAACAACATGAGCAAATATGTACACAGCGCTTTATAAAGTATGCAATTGTTATTCCCAATTTGCTGTCAGATTACCTTGAGCGTAGTAGAGCTAAAAACATTGACTTTTTGCAATTTTTTGTGCTTTTGTTGCAAACACAGTGCTGTCTGACAAAATAATTGACCTCTAGACATGCCTAGTGTGATTGACCCCTCTCTTCGCCGCTAACATTGCTTCAAATGACGCAAGTTCTGCAGTGAGTAGAGTTTGAATGTAATTGAAAACCCCACCCGGGGGCCTTTTGTCACAAGCTTGACTCAGTCGCTGGTATGTGAAGGGGTGAGGTTTAAACGGTAAGTGTGAAAGCCAGAGCCATAATCTCTCTCACAAGGTTAGCGCAGTTGTTGGCTTGATGATAAACGGATAGGGTGTAGCGTTCTGTCAGAATGCGTGTAGCTCGCTGGGTTTGCTTGGCTAGCGCTCGTCAAATAACATTTCTTGGGTGTTTATTTATACACCTTATGCCATCATACGATGCACATCTGGGGCCGGGATGATAAAAGAAGCCCTGCACAATGTGCCGGGGTTTGCGTTAGATAAATGTGATGTGCCTGGGGCAGCTGCCGCGAGCCTTCCTAAACTTCCCTCCATAAACTGGCAGTCCAGCGTGCCTGAGCTCTGTCCGCTAGTCAAGTTTCCTAGCAGTGAATGAAGACATCAGTTAGGCTGCAAGGAGCTCCAGATACATCCAGTTGGTGGGCTAGAACACTGTAGGACCAAACATGGACGCTAAAAGAGTCAAGTCACCAGGTTCTTCACAAGGTGTAGAAACAGTTGCGGGTGCAAATAAAGGATGTATTTAAATAGCTAATTTAATATTAAAAAGAAATTATTAAATTAGTATTGAATTATATAGTTTAATTAATTAATAATACATTTGTTAAATTATTATTTTAATAATGATAATAATAATGAAATAATTTTAGTTATTATGAAGTATTAAATTGTTTTAATAATAAAATAATAATAAAATTTTAAATGAAAGATATAATTGTAATTAATTTGAATTATTTTACTTTATTAAATAAAATAAAAAAAACTTTTAAAAATGTACTTTCTTCTGTGAAACAAAAGAAAATTGTTTTGTTCCTACAATGAAAGGAAATAGGTTTTGGATTTGATTATCTTTTACATTTATATGGACAAAAACATTTGATTCATTCGTCAAAATATTTTCATTTGTGCAGAAGCATGAAGCTCATGCAGGTTTGAAATGACATGAAGGTGTGTGCAGTAAATGATGGTAGACGTTTCGGTTTTGGCTGATCTGTCCCTTTGAGATAGATGAGAAGTAGATGAGACCAGGTGCCTGTGTCCCTGGTATCCCTCATCCGTCTCTCTTCTCTCTATTTTAAGGACAGCGGAGCTGCTAAGGTGATTTTAAAGGCACGAGCAGAGCCGGGTTGACCCGCCGAGAGGCTGTGACACAGGGATAGCGTTACAGTGCAGGGTAACACGAGCAGGGGTGTCTGCTTTAAAAATAAATTCCACTTAATGTGGCACGTCCCATCCCAACAGGAGCCTGGCTCAACTGTGAGCTTCCTTTTATATAGCTCATTCCGTGTCTGTTTGTGCAGCAAGGGGTTGTGGGGGATTAGCCGTTGGCACGCTGTTAGTTTCTACCTCCCCTGCCTTCGCCTTTTCATTTCCTTCCCTTTCACCTACAACTTTTCTGTAGCGCCCACATGAATCCTGGAAGTGCCTGTCTGCTTTGATGTGCTTACAGGACTCTGCAGCCGCTTTGATTTCAAGCGGTTCCAGTGCAGGCGGTGTGAGTGATTGCAGCACCTCAAAGGTCAGAGATCAAGTGGATCTGTGGTGCAAAGGCCACTGTGCACTGTAAAAAAAAAAATGTGTAAAATTTACAGTAAAAAATGGCAGCCGTGGTAATTTTGCCGTAAAAAATACGGTAGCAACATTTTAGGTTTTACAGATTTAACTTAAATTTACATTTAAATACCATAATTTCATTAACTGATATAATGTTATTATACCAACCCATTGAAGTACTGAAATCTGTTTTGTACCTTTGTAATACAATGACAACCACCAAAAGCAGGTGGCGCACGATGAACTAAAGCCCATCACAAACCGCTTTTAAATAATAACATATATAGAAGGTGCACAGTGTCATTCACACAAACACTAAACACCATCATGGTGACACGTGAAACTGAAATTATGCAATAAACATGAATTTAACAACATTAGATGTGACATACAACCCTATACCGTAAAAAATACGGTAGCAACGTTTTAGGTTTTACGGTTTTAACTTAAATTTACAGTTAAATACCGTAATTTCATTACCTGATATAATGTTAATATACCAACCTTATTGAAGTACTGAAATCTGTTTTGTACCTTTGTAATACAATGACAACCACCAAAAGCAGGTGGCGCACGATGAACTAAAGCCCATCACAAACCGCTTTTAAATAATAACATATATAGAAGGTGCACAGTGTCATTCACACAAACACTAAACACCATCATGGTGACACGTGAAACTGAAATTATGCAATAAACATGAATTTAACAACATTAGATGTGACATACAACCCTAATGTACACAACTGATAAGAAAAAAATAAGAAACATAGTTGTTTCAACAAAAAAACATCAAATTTGAAATGTAACGCAGGGGATTTTGGGAATGTCAATTTACGGTTATCCACTGTAAATTATACAGTCTTTTTCACTTACAAAAACAGTGTACTACCATAAAATTACATGTCATGTCGAATACAGTTTTTCACCATATGTAGTTGGGGAAATTACCGTTAACCCTTTAACAGGTTTTTACTGTAGCATTTTTACAGTCTTTTAACGTTAAATTCATGGTAAATTTTTACAGTGTGTGCATCCTGCTCAGCTCTCGCTTACAAGAGTGCAATGAGTTTTTGGGTTCTGAATGCACCCTTGATTCAGGTTAGGGTGCCTGCTTGTTTTGGCTCAATGTGTATTTGCTTTTACAAGGAGATGATTCATGTAAGATTCACATGGCTTCATGGTTGGATGAAAACAGGGCGTCTTGCTCTGCCTTTTTTCCTCTCATTAAAGAGCAGGCCCTGGTCTTCCGTGTAGTACGACCGCCGAGCTCCCTGTCTAACTAGACCCGAACAATCCTCAACATCCTTGTCTTTCTTCTACCTACTGCAGATGAAGGCACAGCAAGGGGCACAAACCCTTTATTATTTATGAATTATTCAGTGTGCCTGGATGGGTTTCCCTTGTAGCGAAGCAGATTTGCAAAAAAAAAAGCAACTCATCTCTGCTCTCCTTCATAATTGCCCGAGGTAGTGAATGACTCAGACGTTGTTCTCATTGACGAAAACAAGGTGAACAAGGGCGCCACTGAATCGCGCTTCAAGCCGTCCCGCGAGAATCGCATGCGTTTAATTGGTAGACTGCACCGCACACCTTAGTCAGAGTATGTCATACTTAATTTGACATGAATGGAAATAAGGCTGTGAGAGATTGAAGTACAGTCCATTCAATGTGCCGCTCTCTCTTGATCTTGTCTAGCTTTTACAACCTAAATGTTTGTAGAAAGACATGTTGTCAGGGGTTTTCAAACTTTTTGATGCCAAGGCAGCTATATATTTTATGCAAAGCTATATATTTATGTAGAATGACCCTTTTATACTGTGTGAGAAAAATATTAGTCCTATTGTAAAAGCAACATATTTTTAAAGAATCAGTTTGTTTGATTGATTGATTGATTTTCGTTGTATTAAATTTAAAACAAATTATAAAAATATTATCTGTAATATATTTATTTTTATTTACTTAATAAAAATGTTTTATAATAATGTTATTTTTATTTAATAAGTGTGACATTTAATAAATATCTTAAGTTAACTTTGACAGCTGGAAAAAAAACATCGTAATTTTTTTTTAATCACTCTAATTTATACAACTTCTAGCGCTTGTTTGTTTGAACATCTTTGAGTTAAGCTATACATGCAGATGTGCTGTATGCAAAAAAAAATTGATCAGTATTAAATACAAAATAAATTAAAATATATGCGAAAAATTTATTTTTATTTACATAATACAAATATTTTATAATTTGCAAAAAAAAATGTGTTATTGTGATATATAATAAGTGTGAAATAAAAAATATATATATTTTGCCACCTGGACCTTTTTTTTTTTTAAATGACCTCAAACCCTCTAGTACTACGTTGTGATATTCAGTTTGAAAACCCTTGAGCAAAGCGATGAACATGTAGGTATATGCAATGTGCAAAACATTTAATTCAGATTGTTCTGTTTCTTGGTTTGTCTCAGCTTCAGTCGAGTTTTCGATATTAGGCTACTCAAGAGTCTCGTCGGATTGAATGACATAAGCATCTAATGGAAGTGTCCGGTTAAGCAGAATGAGAGCTTGTTTATCTCTTTCTCGCTCTCTTTCTTTGCTACTCTCCTTATCTCGGTCGTGTTGGCAGGAGTAAGAAACCCTGGACTAAGATCTGTATCTGCAGTGTGTCTACTAAAGAACAGGCTCTGATTCCTTAGCCGATAAGCCACGTTTTATCGTCCCCTGCTTTCACATTAAAGACGAGGAGGCCCGTGACAGTTCCTGTGTGGCTGATGTCTGTTACCCAGGAGCATGGGAACACTGGTTTCAAGAAAGCTGCCATAGCACAAGCAGTTGATTTGTGCTGGAGTTTAATTTTGTCTTACTATCACTATACAGCTGGTCAGCTTTTTATGCTCCTTATTCTGTACCTTCACCACCTTAGCAGGATTTGCCCATGGTTTGCTAACTGGTTTTAAGGCATGATCCTTGTAAAGCTGCTTTGAGATAATATTATGAAACGCGCTTTAGGAATACAGTTGAATTGAATGTCTCTCTTTCAGCCCACCAAGTTACTGAATGCATGATTTGCTTGGGATATGTGTGAGTCTGTAACTCCAAAACCTAGTGAACTTGTCTACTGCCTACATATGAAACTGAAGTTGTGATATTGGGGTAAATAGTCAATTTGTACAAAATGAATTAATATTTTTTATAGATATTTGACAGTATATATATATATATATATATATATATATATATATTTAGTTATATATCATATAATATAATATTATAATAGTATTCCTATTATAATTGTAAATCACAATGCATATTGTTTTTATTGTGATAGAATTGAGTTTTTGTTTCGGAAGGCAAAAATAATAATACAAATTGGTTGTGCATATCATTTTTTGGACATTTAAAATACATTAATAATAATAATTAGTAGTAGAAGTAGTATATTTTAAAGTATCCGTGCATTATTTATATTTTTTCTATTTTGTATTGTTTTTATTGTTATTTAATTATTTAGCTTTTGTCTCAAAAATCAAAATTAATTAAAAAAAATATTTTTTCTGATTTTTAAGAATGTATTTATTTTATTTTTTAATAAAAAAAAATTTTTTGTGCTTTTAAACCATACAAAAATATTGCTATCATCTACTTTGCATTCTGCGTTATGTTCTACTTTGGCACTGCATTGATCTTTGGAACATATCGGTGATCCCTATTTAGGTAGCTCACTAGGTTTTGGAACAGAGCTTACTATGTGTGTATGAAGGCTCTTCCACACTGTTTTTCTTTGCTTTTTACCTTGTTTCTCATAACGTTTTTATTCCTGGCCATGTGTCAGACCCTGGAGGCAACCACAACTGAGCTGATTTGTGACTCTGTCTCGCTGTTTGGCTTTAGTGTTACTATGCGACACATCTTTAACCTCCCTCTCCCTCTCCCTCTCTCTCTCCCTCTCCCCTGTGATCTCAGTCTGCCCTACGCTCACCGGATAGCTTTCTAATTTGTATTTCACACCAGCCGGCTGCTATGTTAACAGCCTGCGAATGCTCAAAAGCAGGGGGAAGCTATTGCAAAAAAATTTAGAAAATGTGTGCGTGAAAGAGAGATTAAATTATAGCGAGAAAGACGGAAGAAAGGAAGACATTGGATAAGAAAGATTACTACAGAAAGATAAATGAAGAGAGATCCGAGCAAGTAGGATGGTAAAAATGTAAATTAAGTAACTGCAAGGAAAGTGGTGAATTAGAGGAACAGAGAAGATGGGATCGCAGGAACTGTGGGCGATTTAGATATGCAAACCGCAGGAGCTGTGCTGCGATTCCGCTTTAGGTTCTCGTCGTGTTGTTGCCAAGCGAGAGTTCGACGGAGGAATCGTTCTCCACCCTCGTCCAATCGCGGCTGACGTGGAGTGTGGCGCTCGCGGCGAGCAGCACAGACTTGTGGGTAGGCCTGAATTTTGCACGGTCACCCAGTGGAATACATTATCATCTTAATGATGCTTTAGATGCAGATGCATGTCTAATGCGCTGGTGTGGGAGTTTGTGTGTGTGTGTGTGTGTGTCACTCCTGTGGAGTGGAGAGGGCAGAGAGCTGTAATCACTCTCACACACACCTGTTCTGACTGGAGGCGGTCTGCGCCGCGGCTGATAGGATGAGAGCGCAGGGGGAGAGATGTAGCAGCGCTCATGATAAACGAGTATGTAGGAGGTCATTAAGCAGAGCAGCGAGAGGAGGAGAGAGAGAGGGAGGCAGGGAGATGGGAGAGAGAAGGACAAACACAGTGAAGATAATTAATTTGGAGTTTCATTAGCAGGAGCTTGTATGCCTGGATGACTGCATGGGTGCAGCGGCAGGCAAACGCACACACGCATGCAGTCACGCAGTCCTGAGGAACTAAGGTGTGCATGAGAGAACATTTAAAGGAGAACGTTTGCTGAACTCTCCTGCTTCTTAGATGTTTCTTGGATCAGGCATAGATTCAAGTCTTCCCTTGAGGAAGAGATCAGAAGAGATGTCAACAATACATAATATTATCAATAATTTAATTAATAAGTATAAGAATATAATTAATAATACTAGGAATTATAACATTGGGAATTATATATATATACACACACACACACACACACACACACCACTTTTTTAATAATTAATGAATCCATATTGGAGACATGTTTTTGTTAAAAACTATAAAATATTATATAATAATCAATAATAAGCAATAGAATTACTAATATTAGGAACTAACATTGGGGCTTACTATTAGATAGATAGATAGATAGATTTATATAATATTATATATTGTTATATTTATATAATATAAATTTTATACTCTTACATGCATTGAGTATAGAGCTATAAAATATTATGTTTTTTAATTTCTAATATGAATATTATAATTAATATATCCGGGAAATCTCTGACTTGTATAATGTATATTTATTGCTATGTACTCTTACTGTATGTCAGCAATTGTCTCATTTGTTTCTTCTTTATTTTCTTAGTAATTTTAGGAGAAGCATCTGGGACAAAGTTGAATATTAAATGGAATATAACTTAAATGAAACCTCCTGTCTATGAAAGATGAGCTCCTGAACAGTAAACGCACACAATTACAGTTCACCAACATTATGTACAAGTTCACATAATATATTGTATAACACACACCCACAGTATCGTATCCACAATCGGGTACGAGATTAACACACACATTTCAAACTCAACACGAACAAACAAGCAAAACGTTGAGGTTGATGTGGCACTCGCTGGTTTTAAGAGGGGGATGACTGAGATGTTTATCAGCCCTTAGCTGGCCGTCTTCAACATGATGTTACATAAACAGTGAGAAAATAGCACAACATGTTTTAGGTAGGCGTGGTTAACTCTTAACTTTTATAAAGAATATCTCTTTGGTTTTGAGACTTTAGTGTTTGCAACTTTACAGATCTTCTTTATGCACCAAGAGCTTGTAATACTCCAAAGAGAAAGGAAAAATTGAAATGGCATCATATGACCCCTTTAAGAGAGAGAGAGAGAGACTGAGACTAAAGATGATGCGTGAGGAATGATTGCTGATGGAGGAGAGGAAGAATGAGGAGTTTGCTGTGACAATGATAAAACACAGGCATGATCCACATGCTAAAATCTGTTGTAGAGGTCATCCCATTGTTGTCAGGTTAATCAGAGGACAGTGTGGTCAGGCTGAGCCCCTCTTTCTCTCTCTCTCTCTGATCATTGATGGCATCTGGCCAGCTGGTCTGGCAGCGTGACACCGCACCAGTGCCACACCTTCCTCTGAAGCCTCCAGTGGCTCCGCTGTGCCACCCTCTCCTGGCACTGAACCCGCGGGTGTCGGAGGTGAACAGAGAGGCGTGAGGAGGAAACAATCAGTCTACTTATGCTATATTACTGCTTCTATGATGCATTTCAGTGGAATTGTTTATATAGTATTGAATTATTTTTATATTCATGGAGTAGACTTATTTGATGAGTTTTTTTATTAAGATGCAACTTGGTCTTCCATGTTCAGTATTGTGATGGCAATACCATGGTATATTTGTACTGTGTAATAACACCAAATACACTACCTTTCAGAAATTTGGTATTCGTACGTTTTATGTGTGTGTGTGTGTATGTGTGTTATTATACAGCAGTGACACATTCAATCAATCAAAAGCACTGTTTTGGTGCAACGAATCCGACCTCACCTCCCTGTCTTCCCTTTCCCGTTCGTTCTTCCAGTGGCGCTTTACAACTGTAGGCAGCAGGTCTCAACACATGGCCGTGACCTTTTTATTTTTCTAACTCCCTCCCTACCTCCTCCTCTGGCCGTCCATCTCTCTGTTTTCCTCCTGTGAGAGTCGGGGAGGCTGCATCATAGCCTGTAGTTAATGAGTGCAATGGGAGAAGTGAACTGAGGGCAGTTTTTGTATCTCAGAGTCCCAGGCCCGGCCTCTCTGCCTCCAGATCCAGTATCACACGTCCTCTCGGGTCAGGCCTCCTGTGGCCCCGCCAACGCTGTTTGGCTCCCAGCAATGTGGCTTCAATTTCCTCAATTTTGAAATGGTTATAGCCCCTCTGTTTCCTTTAGCAAGCAGGGTCTTTGCGTTGTTTTTTCTCTCTTGTTCGTTCTCCTTTCCTGCTCATTTTGATCACTCTGTACTTTAATCACCGCTCGGCCCCCCTGCGTTGTAAGAGTGTAAAGAATTTGTTATGAGTAACCTTTGACCTCTGGCCTGTAGGGACACAGTTTAAAGGCTGCTCGGTAGAAGAGCTCACTGGCAAAAAATACAAACAGTGAAATGCAGCCACCATAAATGTCTTTTTTTTTTAATCTCTCTGGCAGCTCTTTTCTTGTTTTAAGCTCTCATAAGAATACCTTTCATAGACGGATCATTGTATTGAAAGTTCCTTTTCAACATTAAAGTCGCGCGCCAGGCAGACGTTAATGACAGTCTTTGCCCAAACCCGAGGCTTATGCATATGCTACGTGCCCAGTTTCAACTGAACCTCTTTTCTTTCATGTAATCCTACGGGTGTGTGAGCTAAAGTGTTCCAGCGCTCAGACACAGAGAGCTTGTGTAGTAAAAAATCCCGCTTGCTGAAAAATTAGTCCCCTGACATAGTGAATTATGGGGCTGAAATAGAGCTCTTTATTAATGTAGTCCAGGATTCACATCAGCGGAGGTCTCAGAAATTATGCCACGCCGTGGGTCTGGTCTCACATGAGGTTTTGCATATTAGACTGAGTACACATTCTAAAGAACAAGTTATTAATGGAGCTAGAAACTTGGTCTGCAGAAGATTCAAACAGACAAACAGTGGTCTTGCAGAATCAGAAAACACTACACATACAGTATGTTGCATATAAAAATGAGACGGTGACATTTTTGGTTACACTTTATTTTAAGGTGTCCTTGTTATACATCTTACATGTACTTACTATTATAATAACAGTAAATTATGCACAATTACATGCAAGTAACCCTAAGCCAAACCCTAACCGTAACTCTAACCATATAGTAAGTACATGTAGTTAATTAATATTACTCGGTACTTAAATGTATAATTACACTGTAACAAGGACACCTTAAAATAAAGTGTAACCACATTCTCAAATTAATCTTTTCTACAGCAGTGCTATTTTCTTCTTGCTTGTCTTTTAGCATGAGCATATGATAATAGGGATAATAATATAGGTAAATGAAGCTCAGAATAAGAAGATATGTAAACGCATGACTGTCTGCTCTCTCTTGCTAAATGAAATCCATAGTGTGTGTTTTGTATTGATAGACTATAGTTCTATTCTAAGAAAAAGCTGGAATGTGTGTGCCGGAATTCTTCACCACCCTTGTGCATAGTGTGTGAAGAATTTAAGAGTTCTTTCTCTTCGTTAAGAGCCCCATGTCCTGTCTGTCAATGACTGTGTGTTTTTGTAAGAGCATGGCATGTTTTCTTTTTCTCGCTGCTTGCCAGAAACTACACGCTCTGGTACGTGGAGGGGAAGGAAAAGCGTACTTGTGTTTAGTCTACATAGCACTTAAGTCACTTTGTAGGGAGATTACTTTTTTTCCCCATTCTAATCTGCGGGTAGGATTTGTGAGGTCACCATCCATCAGTGTTCTTTTGTTAAATCATTAAGAGTAAGGATGTGGAAAATTGTGCAAGTTGGCTCCGCTTAAACATTCGCACAGTGTTTTATTTGTCTGTTGGCTTTTTACGTCATTCTCCTCTGGTTTTTCTTCTTTCTCTGTTCTTTCTTTGTTGGTAGACATTTTTAGGTTGGCACAACGGTGTCCCCCAATATTGTTGTATTTCCCCCCAAAAAAGGGGAGGATGAGAGCAGTTGTTTAAAAAGGAACTTTACTTGAACATGGCCTAATTGTGTTTCACTTCTGTTTTGCAGGCATCTGATATAGGATCAGAGAAGCTTTTCTCGCCTACTGCACCTAAAGGTAAGAGCATGAATATATATTGTGGATGCTATGTAATGTCATTTCTCCTGCATTGGATGTTTTAGACATGATTAAGCTTGATTTGACCTTTTACCCCATTCATAAACAAAGTTTTGAAAACAAAGCCCAGGGTTGTCATTTCAATATTCAAGATACTTGCATAATGCATACTGTACTACAGCAAAACTCATACAGCTAAACCCTTGTCTCCTTATTTTGCATTCTAGTAGGCTCTGTTCTCAATTCAGGCAGCAGTTGATAGGCTATGTTTTTGGTGTTGAAGTTAATGTTTCCCCCCCAAAGCCTGACAATATGCAGTATGCTCCCAAAGGCCACCAGGAGCTCATTTTCAATCCATATCTCTTCCACAAGAGTAACATTCCTCTTGCCGGAATGGTGCTGTTCTGTTTTTCTCATTTTTTCATAAATGTTGAAGGGTTTTTTGTGCTTGGGAGACAAAGAGATACCCATCTTTTCCAGGTTCCCTTCAAATGCTGCATTTGTTAGGTTGCACATGTGTAGAAGTACATATGGTAGAAGCAAGTCATAGGCCATCAGCCTCATCAGAACGGGGTTGTTAGGTTTGGGTGGGGTGGGTTTACAAGTTGAGACCTCAATACCAGACAGCAAATCTCAAATGCTCTGTAATCCTGCTAAAAGCCTGTTAAAATCCTATGAGACTGTAAAAATGCTGGGATCCTTATTTGTTTCCTTGTATTTTTGACTCGTTTTCAAGTGGCTGCTGGTAGAGGTTTGCTTTTAATGCGGATCTGAGCTACTTTTTACTGTTTCCAGTAGTAGCAAAAGTTTAGCTGAGAGCAGTAGGAAGTCGGCCCAAGAAGATTTTTTTTAGTTGGTTCACATCCAGGTTTTGTAGGGGAACTAAGTTGTGAAACGAATTCTGTTTGTTGCACAGTGCGAAGGAGCTGTCTAGTTTAATGCTGCACTTCTGATGCCCGGCATGAATCCTTTAGAGAGCCTTTGCCCCCCACTCTCTGAAAACAGAGAAAAGAGGAAGTGAGAAGAGACAAGTCGAGCTCAGAGGAAGAGTAAAACTTGTGACTACTGTCGGGGTCCAAATTAAAGTCCTTTTTTTCATGTCTGTGGATGACTTCCAGACATAACTGTTGGAAAAGACTTGTGCAACAGCTGACATGTTTAAAAGTAGATCAGAGCACATGGTTTGAGCTCTTCTGATGTCACCAGAAGAGCTTGTTGTTGTTGTTGATATTACAGACTCCCTAATCTGTGTTACGGCTGATGGCGAGACGAACTGCATCTTCCTTAAAATCCTGCTAATGTGTGTCGTGCAAACACATTCCCTAGGGATCAAAGAGATGATATAGAGAAAGCAGAAAGTAGTAGGAAGTGCCAGATTAGGATTAGAAACAAATGTAAAACCAAGAGTAGGAATATGTGGATTAAGTGGTTTAGGACTGCAGGGAATAAATATTATCGTACTAGAGTCTGTAGAGATTTCGCATGGAGGTATAACCTTTGAAAGCAATAATGTTTGACGATAATATTTTAAATGATAACGTTTCATTTCTGACGTTGTAATCTTTAATATCCAGGTCCAGTTCAGACTTTGTAACCATTGATATCCATTAAGTTTCACGAAAGTTCCTTCATAACATCGTAACATTTGATGTCCATTTAGTTCCATAACAGTTCCAGTTTGCTGGAACTAGCTGGAGGCCATGAAAATTTAGTGAAAATTGATCAAAAATGCCAACATTTTTCAAAACGCTAGTTGATGTCCAAGAATTTGCATTATTCTTCAAGTTCAGACTTCAGAGCCTTTGATATCCATAGATTTCATGACAGTTTAAGTTCAGTCTTCGTAACTTTATACATCCAGTAGTTTCGCTGTAGTTCCAGTTTGGTGTCTTTTAGGTCTATCCTGGAAAACTTTGGCTCTGTTTTCCAGAACTTCTGAAGTCTAAGAGGTCTAGGGCGTCTGGCTAAGCGTTTAGCTGAAACCGTAAAAATAGTAATTGTTAAGTTTATTTTCGAATTTCCTGTATGTTAGTGGCGCAGCGCCCTTTCACTTGGTTTTGCAATTGCCGTAATCACTCTTCTGATTTTAGCTTCCAAATCGTTTGGCAAGGAATGTATAGTATCATTACCCTTGTTCTCCTGTTGTCGTTGTTGAATGTGGGTTGTCCAGACTTTGTTCCATGGAATTCACTCATTCCTCCAGGCTGTTATTCTAGATTTTGGGGTATAGGAGCATATGTGTCCCATTACAGTACGTCCGCCGAGACCAATCCAAAGCTCGCTCCGCTCTGATCCCCAAATTGGTCTGCCCTGGAGAACTTCTGGCAGACTGATCACTCGCTTGGCTCACATCTCGCGTTGGAGAATTGCATTACAGGGAAATACCTCGGCATGCATGTGGTGCTGCTTACACAAATATCCATGTGTCTTTGTTTCTATAAACAGCTTTCGTGCACGCCGGTGCTTGATTTGATTGATTTTGTGGCCTCAGTCAAGTACTGTGGTGACATACAAGTTTTTGTATCAGCTTAACTGCTGTTTAGTTTTATTCTAATGTGATCTCATATAATTACCGCCATCGCTGTGCTGTTTGTAACTTTTTAAGAGGCTTGCTCTCCATCTAATAGAGCCAGGTTTTTCTTGCCCTGAATGAAGGCATAGCAAATTCATAGCTAATGCATCTATATAAGGTGATTGTTGGTCCTAGAACAGTGTGCAGCATCTGCCAGCTTCACAATAAAGTTAGAGACTCCAAGTGTAGTTGGGAGGGGGGTTGGTCTCTTTCTCTTCATTTTACCCATCAGTGAAGTGGTGACGCACCCATTTTGTGTGTGAGGTCTGTCAGGCAAACCCGGGGCATGTTGGTATAGCGAAGGAAGATTGTAGTGGAAAGCCATTTGTGAAGTGGATTTCTGGTTTGCTAATCCTGATTAATTTTGACCCATTGTGCTCATTTTAAACCACGTATTACTGTACGCAAGAAGCACCGCCAGCTTCGGGCCAAACTGTGAGCTTAGCAGCTTTGGAAGGCTTAACAGCAGATGGCATTTTAAGCCGGACTTAATAAATTGTTTCCATTAAACTTGCCGGCCCACACATAGTGGATTAGGACTGTAGAACAAAGAAAGAAAGAGAGTGAGAAAGCAACAAAAAAGCAGGGGGTAACAGCTAGTGCCACAACAGCACAAGATCAAATTGATAACGTGCATCGGTCGTACGCTTTTCGCTGTTAATCCACCGTTGCCTGCGCGCCAACCCATGAAAACAAATTGACCCAACTAATTTATTATAAATAATATTTACAGTCCATACCATTAACGTAACGTATGTAATTCCGGATTAAGAGCCACGTCTGGTCGTCACACGTTATACTCGGTTTTTCTTGATAGCATTTGGCCGAATCAATTCCGCAGAGGATGGATGCTGCTCCCCCTCCCTGCCTCCCTTCCACCGCCGTCCCCTGGGAGCCGCAGGGTCGTTCTCTAAGCACTCATTATATGCTACACGGCTCAGGGTCTCCGTGTCGAATCGCTAATCAAGCACTCTGTCTGCAGGCCCACGATTCAATAGCCATTGAGTGGCCTTTGTTCCTACCCGCTATTTGCTGCATGTTAATAAAAGTTTGCTCCCTGCTCCGCCTCCCCTTCGCACACGGCCTCCCCTCAGCCCTTCAGAATATAAAATGCACTCGCTTTTCTCCCCTCCTGCATGGGCAAAAAATAGAGGGACGGAAAAATGAGTGGAGGCCAGTAGGGGTCAAGGGATTGGGGGGGGTAGTGGTGTGTTTGTATGCGCCTCTTCTCCTCGTCCGAGGTTAATGCTGATGTATTGCTAACCTTAGCGCTGCAGTGTTTGTGGCCTCTTGCCCATTAAATAATGAATAGAAGTTGACCTCTTGACCAGCTAATCCGCTTTGCAGCTGTCGGATCGTGGAAACGCCGAGATCGTGGAGTCATAGTCAGGGATGGACCAGCGAGAGCAGGCGTATATTTCAAGATTAGCAGCTAATATTAAACCCACCAGTCATTGCGAGGGTTTCTGTAGCCTGTACAGGTGGAATTGGATTTGTGTTTGTTTGACAAAGCCTGTCCAGCTGTTATTGCATGTAAACGTTCCACAGCTGCTTTGTCCGAGCTCTTATTGTGGTGTGGATAGTCATTTAGCCTTGCTTGTCATTTGATATTAATAAGCACAGAAGGCTTGTCCTTTGTTTGGGTGATTGTTCATGCTTGTTTTCCCTCCTCTGCCTCTTTAGCTCTTGGTTTACACACATATTTCCATTTAGTCAAAGGTGTGGTCCATATTGCGACTTATTCTGTCCAAGAATGGCTTGTTAGACAGGAAGAGACCTGACTGTCTGACCAATATGTAAAGTATGTTAATGACTTTGCAGGAATATCAGGCACCCACGCTCTGGAGCTTTTTGTATATATATTCAATTTGAACGTTTCAGACGAGGGAAATTTCTCTCGGAGTGTTTCGTAAATGTCGTTGGGTCCCACTTGGCTCTGAAACAGAACTGCAACTTCAGCTCGAATGGAAGAATGGCGTTCATATCTCTTTATTATTTCCAACTTTTATTATTTCTCCCCACCATCTCGGAAACATATGACCATTTGTTGTGGTAGCTGGCTCATGTTTGTGTGTTTTCCTTTCATTTCTGGAAAGCGAGTGTTATGAATGTTCGTCTTTATTGATAGCGCTTTCCCTGTTTGTGTAGTTCTGCCTGTCAGGAAGATGAAAATAAATAGCAGGAGCGTGGAGGAGATAAAACATGTGTTTAATTATTAATTGAGCCATTACTGACAGAGATTGCCTTTTTGATAAAAGGCAGGAAGCTGCTTCGGGGGTAGAAAAAGCAATTACTAAAGCTATCTTCCTCTTCCTTTCCGCCCGTCGTTTTGCTCTGTGCAAACAGAAAAACATACTCTGTCGACCAACCTGCTCCATAAATTATTTTAATTTCCTTTCAATATTTATTATGTTTTAAATTATGATTCTGTTGTCATGTTCTATTTATATGAAGAGGCACTAGAGCCATGCTATACTACCATGGACGTAACTATTATCTAAACGGGTGGGAGTTGTTTTTCTAAACGCGTTTCAGAAAATAATATTATAATATACATCTCGACGTGTTCGTTTCCCTTTTCATTTCGTTTCAATTTGGTCAAACAAGCGCACATGGCGTATTGATTTCGTTGACGTCTGGCCATTTGCTGAAATGCTATTTCAGTTGCTGTGCATTTAAGCTGACTGTGCATGGGGTATTGATATTATTGTAGCTTTCATTTGCAGAGATTCTAAAAACCATATTTGAAGAAACATAACCTTTCAAATGCCAATGTAACTACCTTGGCTGAGAACTTTGCAGAAAGTAAACAGTGTCTAGAGGATTTAATAGTATGCAAAAACATGCATGGACCGTATCTCACCCCACAAAAAAATCATTAAAAAAATGGTTGCACTATTAAATTATTTTCATACCCCATACATATTTTTAATGCAAAAAAAAAAGAATATTAACAGGGACCAATTCTTACTATTATGTAGTTGCTTACTAGCATGCCTATTATTAACATAGCCACCGTAAGAGAAGCCATTGTTCCATAGTTGGGCAGGCTTCAAGTAAGTGTCTTTCACCTCTCAGTAAGCTTTCCCTGGGCTAAGCCTGTTAAAACCATCCTTACCCTGTGCCACGGCCGCCCTGGGACCAGACGGTGTTGAAACAGTGCTCTTGAGATGATCTAGGAGCCCTACAGCGAGGAGAGCAGCTTGTAAAGTTGAGGTCAGGCCTTCTCAGGAGTCTGCCTGCATTTGTGCTGGGTAATTTTAGCACTCGTGGGCCAGCTAATGACCAGTTTCTTTCAAGAGTTGATTGCTGGAGCTCGTTTAACTATCCCCAGTGTGATCATTCCCACTAGGGCTGGGATAACCATCAGTCTAGCTGCAGGGTAGCTGCATTTTTTTAAGTGAGAGAGAGTATGTTTTTTATCAGGATAGGCAGTGAATATCAAATATGTACGCTTAGCTCTTTATTGCCCGTTTGAAGGAGATGCCAGGATGAGATTTTTAGCATTTTGTTTCATTGTGTCCTGCGTTTGAAATCGATGCTATTTGCAGAGGACGTTGTTATCCTCGCTCGCAAAGCCAGATGGTTGTTGCTTGTGGCCAAACATGAAGCTTGGCTAATGTTCAGTCACTGGCAGAGACGAATTGCTAGACTGGATGGATATTGCAAACACGCTTGTAATGGATTCGACATTTCGGGAACCGGTTCAGAAGGATCTTATAAAGACTGGAATTCTGTGGCCGAGCGCAGGAAGGAGGTTAAATGAACAGAATTCCATGACCAGGAACAATGCAAAAGCGCTTCCATGCTTGTTGGAGTTCAGAGGACTTAGACGCGCTTTAACATGGTTGCGGTATGACATGCAAGAAGTGTTATTCAAGTTTTTGTCGCACTTTATCAATGCTATACATATTCGGTGCTCACGCCAAGTACAAACACATGCTTCCGTACGTTTAGCTAACTCCGTTATTCCATCTGCATTTATCACGCTGAAGTCTTGCAGCTCAGAGAGACGGTTTGTGAGGTTAAGCTAATTAGCCCTGAAATCAGCGCATGGTAGAAAACCGCAGAGGGATGCACTTCAGCGAGAGACGTTCGTAATGTACGTTCTGATGGTCATTAATCGTTTCGAGCTACGCTAAGGAGCAAATACCACTCCGTGTGAGACTCTCGTTGCTGAAAAGAGAAGGAACGAAAAAATTTATAAATCCCAGTCTGTGTGGTTTTCTATTAATCAAACAGGCATCTGTTCCCCCTTGCGCTGAGCATGGGATAGGCCTCTTAACAGCCTTCCTCTCCAGTGGCCCCATTCAGACCCAGAGTGGCTGTTATTTTAGCACCACGCTGAAGAGCAGCGGAAGAGTGGGACGCTGAACCCCGCTGATGTGTTGCCTCGCTTGGGAGAGACCGGATAAGAGGGTCCCAGGAGTGGATCTCGACTATGAAGAGCCATTTAGAGGTAGACCTAGCTGCCTCTTCTAGGTGCGAGGGGGCATGGAGGGCCACGGTGGCAATAGATGTGGAAATGATGAGCAGGTACAGAACAAGTCCTGCTTTTGTGCGATACAACCATTGGAGTACTCGTGAGTTTTGTAATGTTATCTTAAAGGTGGAGTTGAAATTCTGGACCACTAGCATCACCAACATATTTTCCTGTATTATTTATATGTCATTTGAATTCAAACCTGTTTCCAGACGTAGTGTCTGCCCCATTGTAGTTATACTTTTTCTGAGAAACTAACCCAAATGATAGTTTTCTTATAGTTCTAAACACATGACATTTTAATACATAGTTTTATTTGGGTTTTGAGTTAAACTGGTAATGGGAAATTCAATTGGAATTTAAATTGGAGTAACAGAAGGAAGAATTTAAAGACGTTCAACAAATAATGCATTCTGGGAAATGAAGTGTTCTTCCACCTGGGTTCACATTAGTTTTTATTATATTATTAATTATTGTTTTTTGTTGTTGTTTTTATTATTAAATATAATGAAATATATGAATGACGTGAACTTAAATTTTTTGGCTTTCTTTGAATTGCAGCTCATTTGAATTTTATACTTTAAATACTTAATTACATTAGATTTTTACATTTTTGAATTGCAACTGCGTATCTTTTTTTTTTTTTTTTACCTCAATCTAGGAATTGAATTGGATTTTAAAAGGCTCAATTCAGTTCTAAATCCTGCATAACCCGTGATGTTTATATGAACTCAATGCATGTTCTTTGTTGGATTGGACACCCTAAATTTTATTTTTTACACATGAATCCAAAGATATCTAAGATAAATACATTCAGCTCAGGTCTGAGCCCCTGTAGCACTGAAGAGGGTGTTGGATTATGGTTTTGGATGTCTTCTCTTGAGGTATGATTGCAAGTAAATTTAAAGCATGTCACAGAACACAGTTTTGGTCTACGTCTACATGGGCAGCTGAGGTGCTTTATTATCCACCCGAGGCTATGGATTTTCTTTTACTAACAGCCTGAATTTGAACCAGGAGCAGTGAGAACATTAGTATGGCCCAAAGGTTCTTCAGCAAGAATGAACCACCTGGGTCTCCCTTTAAAAAGCCGCTTTAAAATGCTTCTCTTCTGGGAGGCTTTCAGCTGCCCTATTTGCACTTAAACACTTCTGTAGGAAACGTAGATGGACCTCTACTTAAAAGGTTGCGTTTAGTATAGTCATGGACCGCAATCTTTGAAAAGCTACACCTCATGCATTCTGCCTAAACATTAAGAAAACGCTTTTGCTTGTATACTCCATTTTTAGTTGACAACCGTTTATTATGTGCTTTGTGTGCCCCATGAATGCAAGAAGCTGGATCTAGATGCATGCATTTGTTTTCACGTGTAAACCTTTTAAGTGCTCTGTTTTGTTTGGTTATTAAAAAGAAATTGCACTCATGGTCTGAAATGATAGAAATATGTACTTTGGAAAGAAAATAAAACCCACAGAAAAACCCATGTATTATATATTAAATAAAATGAATATGACTTTTTTAGAAAGAATATATTTTAATAGTTAAAATATGTATCTACATTTATTTTAAAAAGAAATACATGTACTATATATATATATATATATATATACATGTATATATATATTACATATTTCTTTTTTAAAAAGATTATACATATATTTACTTAATTTGTTATATATTAAATATATTACATATTAATCCTTGAAATAAAATATAAATATTTATATATTATATATTCCATTACAAGTCTGTCCGAAGTGATGTGTGTGTGTGTGTGTGTGTGTGTGTGTGCGAGTGTGTGTGTGTGTGTGTGTGCGAAAGAGCTGTAACAGGAAATTAGAGGAGACATGCATGTTTGAGCGGGTCCCCCTGAGCGATGCTGGAGGTCAGGACAGAGGGCCTGTCTCCGTTAGTTTTACTGGCACACCTCCAAAACCTTCCTTGCCCCTTCAGACTGCCTTTATTTCTTCCCTGCACTGCTTAAAGTCTATACAGATGGGTTAAGCTTAGGCTCATACATCATAAACCCTGGTCAGAGACAGAGTAGACGCCATATTTAATTTGATGCAAACGAGCATGACTGAAGTACGATATGTTCAGTGTGTCGTACTAATCTGTGTAAAACTTTTCTGAATGTGTATGTTGTTACGTAAACATCCCAAAAAAATTATTAGCTGCTGTGAACGATTTCTCAGATTCAGAAACGATGACTTTTTCTGATTTATTTAAAGAACAAATGGATTTGTGAATCTGACTTTACTGGCCATGCTGTATTTTTGTGTACTGTTATACATTATACTGTTACAAATGTCTGCAAGATGTTTGACCCTAGTTTGTTGAAAAACACTGTCATATTTATTTCACTTCAATATTTCTGTCTGCAGAGCTTCTGTTAAGAAACTAAACTGACACTCATTGCATACCTCGCCCCCATTGTTTAGTGCCGTTCTTGCATGATTGAAAGCGCCTAAAAGTTATGTGTGTTTGCTAACCTGATATTTCCCTGCAACCTGATCCCATGTCTTTATCCCAGTGTCAAACCCACCTGAGGGGTTGCAGCAAGAGGGTCTCAGAGCTGTAATTTAGCCCCTGTCTACATGAAAGGACACGCTTGGCTATTGTAAACACTCGGATGTCGCCTCTTAAAACAGTGTCATACAGAAGTGATGCATTTCAGAAAGGGACCCTAGACCTCCTCCTTTCAAAATACTGGTGTTTCAGGGTCATTTTTGGGCCTGTTAAATACAAAAGATTTTTGGCAGATGCTAGTCCTGGAAAAATAAGCCTTGAAGGATATAGATTGAATCATAAGATTGTGGAGTGACGATGAAAGTTTTGTTTGGGGTCATTTCCCCCTTCAGTAAAATGAAAAAAGTTTTTCCAGTGCTTTCTGCAGAATATTGTACAATCTTTCCACCTGTGATGCAATCTCAATTTCATCCGGTGCAGTCTGGTTTTCAGGCATTACGATTTTTGAAGGCGTTCTAAAAAAGTAAAACATGCCCTGTATGGTCTTCAATGGGACGTAATGCTCTTCAAGTATCTGTGAAGGATTTTGGTGGAAGAGAGCAAATGTTTTATGCGGAAATATTCTAAGAATGGAGGTAAACAGTCCGTACAATGAGATCTTTAAAAAAGACGTCTTTTATCTATGTCTGAATCTGATCAAATCGTTGGTCTGACTGTTACTTGACCCGTGTTCATGTCATGTTCTTTCTTAATAAGTTTTTTCCATAAAGTCACACTATGAAAGATGCAATCAGCTCTGCTTAAAGCCGATTATCCAGTTTAATTTGGCGTGAAGATGTCGAGATATTTTTCGCCTTGATATGGCTGAATTATTTCATAATAAAGTCACAAGGCGAGTCATTAGGGAAGAAAGAAAGATCGTAAGACATTTGAAAAACATGCATGCGGTCGTCCACATGTGCACCTTCTTGTGAGGCATGCGTGCGCAAGCATGTACGCTAACCAAGCAAATCGGTTTCCGTCCAGTGCTCTTTTTCTTTTACTGGAAGCGGTTAAGTGAAAAAGCACTTGAGGGAACATTATCCGAATTAAAATATTGACAATATGCCTTGCAACTATGGCCACAACGTCATAACAAGAAGTCAGGTGTGACGGGTAGAAGAAGGCCTGTCAAACTGGAATTGTTCTTGCGAGTTCACCGTGATAGGAAAGCCAGTTCCAGGTACATACAGAGGGGGGCAAGAAAGTCTTTCAGACCCATGTTATGCTACTTGGGCCGTTGAATGATTCCCATTCATCCGTTTCCTCTTCCACTGAAAAGTAATCAGTTACTCGCTGAAAGATGATATTATATGCACCTAATGTCATACGGGTCTGAAGCAGGTTCATGCCTGATAGCATTGTTAGAGAACACCTTTATTTGTGCTCTCCCATGGCAAAATGCTCGCTACCCCAAATGGCTTTCGCCCATGTTGTTTGGCCTGTTTTTTTTCTCCTCCTGTTTCACCTCCTGCTTTTCTCTGCGGCCTGTAAATCAGGAGAAAAGCAGCTGGCAGTGCTAATAGAGGATGCTCTCCTGCAGGGTAACAAAGAGGTATTGTTGGGTTTGTAAGGGCATTATGCAGCTAAATAAAGCTGACATGCTGAGGTGGAATTATTGAGCCTGGTGCAGCCCCGTGAAGCGAGGCTGAGAAGTCGGCTGGAAAGAAACCAGAGCCGGAGAACCTGAGAGAGAATGGGCTGCCATTCCAGAATGCTCTATAATGACGGCTGTTCTTCTAGTCATCAGTTCTTGTGCTCTTCCTGAAAGGAATGTCACCATGGTACTGAGTAGGGATGCACAATGTACTGGTGCCATATTGGTTATCTGACGATATTTGTGTTGTTTTTACCTTTCTAGTATTATTGGCTCGAAATGGCTAAAATTTGCAATCTAATCCAATCCCTGCTTTGAGGTTAATCGAATAAGAACCCAAAACGTGGATTGACTATGTGGCCGTTTATGGGTGCTTCTCATATTTTGGCTTTTTCTCCAAATGTCAAAGGCCGAGGAATCGAGATCTGTCTGTTGTATTGGCCTGCATACGACTGAGTCTCCACTGATTCCAACACCCTGCTGAGCCGTAAGACGAATCTTTATTAGAGCAGACAGCCATTGTCTGCAGTCATCTAGATAATTGCAGCGCTGGGTCCTCTTCTCTAATCAATCCAGACAGCTGCCGCCGTGCCTGCTGCGTTTGCCAACCGTGCAGCTCAAGCTAATTAATGAAATGATGAGCCGTTTGGGCACAACGTGGTACCACACAAACAATCTGGGACGCTTGGAAATGCCCAGCCCACATCAGAGGCACAGATAGATTAGTGAAGAGCCTGTATTTTTAATCGCTGTCTTAAAACCCAATGTTTCAGAAGTACTGCACACTGTTAAAGGAATAGAGCTTTTTTCATCCAAAAAGCAGTGCTGTTGTTATTTGCTCACCTTGTTGTTCTAAACCAGTTTGACAGATTTTTTTTCCACAGAGCACAAAGGAGAAAATATGAAAACATGCTCTTTTTTTTTTTTTAGCTACACTCTTAAAAATAAAGGTGCTTCAAAAGGTTCTTCAAGCGATGCCATAGAAGAACCATTTTTGGTTCCACAAAGAACCATTCAGTCAAAGGTTCTTTAAAGAACCATCTCTTTCTTACCTTTTTGTAATCTGAAGAACCTTCTTTCGCCACAAAGAACCTTTTGTCAAACAGAAAGGTTCTTCCGATGTTAAAGGTTCTTTATGGAACCATTTAGACAAAAAGGTGCTTCTATGGCATCGTGAAGCACCTTTATTTTTAAGAGTGTATAATGAACATGAACTGACACTTCAAAATGGATGCAAAATTAGTTTGTGATGTTAGCCTTCCCCTGCAGTGACTTAATACAGTTTGAATAATAAATGAATCATTTAGACTGAATCAATTCATTGAAAAGATTTGACTCCAAATGATTTGGTCACATATCAGACATGAGAGCTAGAGTGGTTGATTTTTGTATAACCATTTCAGTCATTGCGCCTAATTTTTAGCTAATAACCCTAAACGCATTTTCCCCCCCAGTCTTCATTCTGTCCGTCAGTAATCACGCATGGCATGAAACGGGATGGCATATGCCATCCGAGCCATATGGGCACAGTGTGAGTCTATTCCCAGCATGGGGAAGCAGTGGTTCATGGAGGGCACGGAAAGCTTCCAGATCTCTGAAATGAACGGTAGGCGCTCACAGATTTTCTGTGTGGGCTTCACCAGCCAACATGTTGCAGCTTAACACCCGGAGTGCTCTGGTGCCACCTTGCCCTGTCCCGAACAGAGATGGAAATAGAGGACCGATGTCCTCGCACCAGCTGTCATTGGCCCTTAAATTCACTGTAAAAAATGTACCGTAGAATTTACAGGATGTTACTGGCAAAAAAGTTGCCAATAAAATCTTGTAAAAATGATGTTAATTGCTGTAAAATGGATTACAGTATAATATTGCAAAGCAAATTACAGTTAATTGCTGTATGTGAAATACAGTAATTTGTAGTATTTTTACAGTAACATTGAATTAAACTTGTAGTTTATTTTACAGCAATATTTTGTAATCTCACTAAAGTACAGTATTTTTCTGGCAGCAAAAGTTGCCAATAAAATCCTGTAAATATATTTTACAGCAATTTTTTGTAATTTCACTAAAGTACAGTATTTTTCTGGCAGCAAAAGTTGCCAATAAAATCCTGTAAATTCCCCTAAATCCAAGATGATGTTTTAATAATTTAACAATGAAAATGCTGCAAAGAATAATTTTAACAGTAAATTGTAAACTGTAAAATACGGATTTAAATGTATTATCATGAGCGCTATCTTTATACATTTACAAATGAATAAAAACCAAGTCAAAGATGTTGCAAATAAATATTTATTAAAACTGGCAGAAAGACATTGCAAGGCTTTTACTGGTAAAAATAAAAATGTCAGTCTTTCAACAGTTAAAATCTTATCATAAAAATAACATAGCATCACAAAATAACTACAAATACTTGTTATATCACAAAAAATAAGCCATATTCTGAGTAGAACATTAACTTTCTATAAAAATTAAGGTCAATCAACAGAATTCGTATAATTTTGGTTAAAAAGGGATTAAAATAAAATGCTGGAATCAACATTATACCACAAATTCTGTTGTTTGAGCTTATGTTCTATTAAATTAAGAATATTCCTGCAAAAGACAATTTAATAAATACATACTGAAAGTCCATCAACTTTCTGAGATGAGCACACACATGAGGGTTGTCCCTCTTCTCTAAGACCTTTCCACTTGTTTTGCTTTATGTATTCGTCTTGTATCCAGTGAGTGTTGTGATTCCAACAAAACATCTGCACATAAAAACAAGCAGAAGCTTTAGAATAAAGTTCAGTATTGAATGAAACTAGCTCAATAAAATGAATGTAAAAATGCCACTTATACAATACAATCAGCATTTGCCAGTACTTGAACTAAATAAGTAACCTTTTTCATAAATGAAATTACTCAAGTAAAACATGTTACCTTTGAAAAAATTCAAGTGTGCAAAAGATGCCTGCTCCCGGGACGCCAGACTGAAGTTGTAATAAGACTGCAAATCCAGCCATAAAGTTGAGGTATGAATTCACAACCATCTGACCCTCGAAAAGCCACTGGGTGCACCTGAAATGTGCAAAAGATGCCTGCTCCCGGGACGCCAGACTGAAGTTGTAATAAGACTGCAAATCCAGCCATAAAGTGGAGGTATGAATTCACAACCATCTGACCCTCGAAAAGCCACTGGGTGCACCTGAAATGAATAAATATAAGCCATAATGTAACCTACAATACAGTATTTCAATATAAAATGTAATCTAAAGTACAAGTTTATCAAATTATTTACAACAAAATTAATAAGAATACATTACCTAATATAATCAGCTTCAGACAGTCTTGAAGCATCAAACATTTCTCCACATCAGCTGCTATTCTTTGCACCTACAAGAAATAATGAAAAATATCAAGTAATAAAAATGCATTACATAAATGAGACCAAAATGAACACCCAAAAAGGCATGTATTTTAAAATAAACAAACTCTTACATTTGATTAATAAATTCAATTATAATAATACATTGTAGAACTGTACCACCAATCAAATTAAATAATTTATAATGCAAAATTACAACTGTGTTATGACATTAATGTTTTACATAAATTTTTGAAATTACAAATAAGAAATATTGGAAAAATGCTATGATACTTTTTAAACGTGAAACTAAACTGCCATTAGGTGGCAGCAAATAACTTAAAGGGTTAGTTCACCCAAAAATTTTTATGGAAGGGTGCTTTTTATTTCACGTCTTTTGGACTGAAGGAATGCGACACCCGTTGAGTGCCATGAAACAGATTGAAAAATCAAAGACAATTTTTAATATAACTCCGACTGGATTCGTCTGAAAGAAGAAAGTCATATACACCTAGGATGCCTCGGGGGTGAGTAAAACGCAGCCTAATATTCATTTTTGGGTGAACTAACCCTTTAACGAGTGAGTCGATTGAGTCATTCATTGTACCGATCCGTTCAAAATGCTGAATCATTCAGTAAAAACACAGCTGAGTTTTGCTTTGATCTTTGTAACGATTTTCGTTGGTGAAATAGAACAACAGTCAATATTGTGTCTAAAAAGTAAGTAACTTAATGTTAACTAATTGTCTATTGAACTATGTAACATTTGCACTCATGATAATCAGCAAAACAGCTCGCTTATGCTCCTTAACAATATCATATGTTATAAATAAACTCAACAGTTTGAACATTTACCTCATGTTTCTTGTGAGTTTATGGCACACGTTAAGGTTATTTGTTTTGATGTTGAATGTAATAAAATCAGAATCAGTCTCGCGTTTCGATGCTTCCCTAGTTTTTTTTTTACCCAAGTTTTAATCAGGCTAACTTGTCCAATCAGGCATGTAAAGATGTCTTTCACTAAAAAATTGTCTCGGACAAGCTTTAATGTCAGTACAACTACAGTGGCAATAGACACACATTTACATGTAACGTTAGTTTCTAATTATAGTAAGTTGTCACGTCAATATGGGACAGTTGAACACATATGAACAAATGAAATTTCACATATTTTGCTGATCGTCAGTTATTTCGACAGATAGTAGTTACTATGACAATCGTTCGTACTGGACATTACGTTAAAAGTTGGGTAAACACTACTTTAAATGCTCTCAATAAGAAAATTAAACTGCCAAAATTAGAAAAATGCAGCATTTAGCCTAACTATGCTATGATAGCAATTTCCAGCTTACTGCACATACCAAGGCCGCATGTCTAAATGTCGTGATAGCAGGCTATTGTAACATGATATCGCTTATACATTAACTTAAATAAATATAAAATGATATA
>NW_015646445.1:1172763-1185813 GCF_001515625.1 Sinocyclocheilus rhinocerous | reverse complement strand
ATTTTCGTTGGTGAAATAGAACAACAGTCAATATTGTGTCTAAAAAGTAAGTAACTTAATGTTAACTAATTGTGTATTGAACTATGTAACATTTGCAATCGTGATAATCAGCAAAACAGCTCGCTTATGCTCCTTAACAATATCATATGTTATAAATAAACTCAACAGTTTGAACATTTACCTCATGTTTCTTGTGAGTTTATGTGTGCCGTTAAGGTTATTTGTTTTGATGTTGAATGTAATAAAATCAATAAAAACTATAAAATTAAAATCTCGCGTTTTGATTTGTTTTTCCCTAGTTTTTTTTTTTTTTTCACCCAAGTTTTAATCAGGCTAACTTGTCCAATCGGGCATGTAAAGATGTCTTTCACTAAAAAATTGTCCCGGACCAGCTTTAATGTCAGTACAATTACAGTGGCAATAGACACAGTAATGTTAGTAATGTTAGTTTCTAATTATAGTAAGTTGTCACGTCAATATGGGACAGTTGAACACATATAAATTTCACAAATTCCACATATTTTGCTGTTCGTCTGTTATTTCGACAGATAGTAGTTACTATGAGAATCGTTCGCACTGGGCATTATGTTAAAAGTTGGGTAAACACTATTTTAAATGCTCTCAATGAGAAAATTAAACGTCCAAAATGAGAAAAATGCAGCATTTAGCCTAACTATGCTATGATAGCAATTTCCAGCTTACTGCACATACCAAGGCCGCTTGTCTAAATGTCGTGATAGCAGGCTATTGTAACATGATATCGCTTATACATTAACTTAAATAAATATAAAAGGATATATTTCTTAAGTAAAATTAAGTGAACTTACCAGGAATTATGAATAAATCTTCGATCGTTCTCGAGCTGCTCCAGTCGGCTGGATTTCAGATTTTAATGAAGCGCCACATCCCATAATGCCACACTACAGTAAGTTAGTGTAAAAACCAGGAGCTACAGTGACAACACCTGCTTCTTGTAAAAGAATTACAGTTGACATGGAAATATACTGTTAACAACTGTAAAACCTTATTTGACCCAGAATGCATTGCGAATTACAGCTACATCTTGTAAAATGTTTAAACAGTAATATTCTGTAAAATTTTACTGTAGAAACTACAGCAATTTTTTACAGTGTTGTCTTGAAACGCACAGGCTGTTTTTGCTTGTCTGTTTTCTCAATAGGGATGGATTTAGAGGAGCTTCATCTAAACTTCTCCAAGAGAAATACGGTATGCTTTTATGCATCTGTAGGGCAGCTTATACAACAGTACTGTAAAATGGTAACTGCATATAATACTACACAGTGATGTAAAGCCAAACATATGCCATCAGGTGTACAGCACTGTAAAGAGTGTGACATACATGCGTATTATTTTTGTTTTACATTTAATGTCTACTGGTCTAATATTTTATTTTTTTTTCTTTTGCTCACCTTGGCTGTCTTTATTTGAAATATTATTTGGAAAATATAGTAAAAATACTTATTAAATGTTTAAGTCACTAAATTATTAATCACTAAATTATGGCAAAGCGGACTTTTCAGTTGAAATTACTCCAGTCTTCAGTGTCACATGATCTTTCAGAAATATGCTGATTTGATGCTCAATTAGTATTGGTAGTTGGTTATTAATAATGTTTTTATTGCTTTATATTTTTGTGGAAATCCTGATATATTTACATTATAAAAAATATACATATACATTTATATACATACATATTTAATAATTTATATTTTTCATTTAATTTATCATGTGTATTACCATGTGAAATTAGGCAAAAACATATTTTAATGTACAATAGAAGTCATACTACTAAAATATTATCTCAAAAGAAAAAACGAATAATGTCAATACCAATATGGTCACCGATATATTGTACATCTCTAGATGGTGTTTTTCTCCATAAATTAATTTATCACATTTTGACAATATTCAGGCTTATTATCAACATATCTGAAGCCAAAATCTCCATCAGCTAGAGGAACCCACCCAGTGGTGATTTAGATGTTTTGGCATTCTCTGTTCTTTGTTGGCACAATGAAATGCAGATCCCAGTGGATTTGACTGGTAAAGAGGAGAGAATTTCCTGTCTGGATGCCGCTAATCTGTGAAAAGATGACAGCTCTCCATGCAGCACCTGTTCGGGAGATAAATTCCTGTGTCTTATTCTGTTTGTTGACTTCATCAGCTGGAGGCGGCTTTTAGCTTGTTACTTGAGGTTTTATTTCTGTTTTTGTGCATGATTATTAATGTTTATTTTTTGGCACACAGTGTTGATGGAGAGATATACCGCAGGGTTTGCGAGGGAAATGAACTCACAATGTGTAGCGTTAGGCTTGAGTTCTCTCGGCAGAAGGCAGCGTGGTGTGTGAGTATTTGCAATAAGCATCACTGACCCCTGGTCATTTGAGAGAATTTGCATCCTCTGCTGCCTTGTCTTAAGACCCTGTTTGCATATGAGCTGTTTTTATTACATAAAAAAAGAGACGGACTAAGACGTAAATCCATAATCTCCCATTTGCATGTGCAACAGGAGACGGTTGAGAATATTGTTGTAAGGGGGGTGGGGAGCTTAATAGTCTGGAAATAGGCACGGCTGCGTCGCAGTTCATAGTGTGCTACATTAGGATTAGTGTGTCTCGAGCGTTATGTTGAAAATAGTGTGTTGATGATGTCTTGATGCTTTGTATATTAAAAGTATGCATGTGTGAATGCTTTGTGCTAATATTAAACACAATGCCTTGCACTGCAAAAGAGACTAGAGATATCTATCTATATCTATATCTGTCTATCTATCTATCTAAGTTGAACGACCCATTCATCTATAATCGTTGTATCCATCTATCGTTCTGTCTTGTCGTTCTATCCATCCGTCTCTCTAAAGGCTTTAAAAAAGTTTAGAACTTTTAAACAAGGCTTTGTCAAGCCAAGATTTTGTCTTGGCTTTTCTGGCTAAATATCAGGGAAAACACCTGTGAAAAATCATTATAGAAAATTCCTTCAAAACAGTACATTGGGGCATATTTTTAGAGAGTTTAGAGGGTTTTTTGGAGTGTAATTTCAAATTAGAATTGAGTCATGTTTGTTGTTTTTTCAAATTGAATTCAAATTCCGAAATGTACATTTAAAAGGGGTTGTCAAATTCAAATCTAAATGATGCCCAGCCCTGCAAGACACACTGTTATGATTTTGTGCCTTTACTTTCCCGCAATTTCATACCGCCAAAGTATGAACTGTCCCATTACTAGTGAAATATGTACTTACATGAGATAGTCATGAACAAAATTTCAAAGGAAGTTTTTACTCAATGTGTGTGCCTGTATATTATGTGCTGATGATTTAGTTGTCATTAAATTCATTTCCTTGCTATTAGTTACACAACTGTTGATCATAAGTAGATTAGAAAAGTCACTTGTAATATGAGACACTTTTTCAGAACCCTGGAAAGAATTTTCACTGGAAGCTACAGCCATCTGTCTACACTTTCTTCCATGTCGGTGTGTGTGTAATGGCTATAGTACGGCAGCTCTCCAGATGTTCCAAGACGGCTGTCTGAGCCTGAAATGAGGTCAGAGGTCAAGGATATCTTAGTGGGACAGCTGTGGGGCGATGCTGGGGTCACCCTGCCTCTGCTAGAACCATCCGTCATGAGTATGCACACCCCTACCGTCACTGCTAGTGGTTTCTACCGCAGTAGGCACGTGTTGAGGCCAGAGTCCCTTGAGAGATTGTACCATGATAGAAGCAGCAGGGGGAGAGGATAGATCAATAGTCTGCTGAAGTGTCATCTGGTGAACAGGGATGCCAACACGTCCCAAGGGAGTGTCACTCCCTCCTCAGAATGCGACCTTTGACCTCCACAAATCTGTGGGCGCTCTTGTCTGTCTAATAGCTCTGCTGTGATTTCACTCAATCTTAAGGGTCTCTTTTGTTGCCTGTTCTATGTTACAGATTAAAAATGCTGTTCTGTTCGAAGCTTGAGAGCACTGTAAGGCATACAATGGCATGGCAAGAAGTCCTTGTTAAATTATTGAAATTGTTACCAACTCTACTTATCATTACTATTCTTTTTTGAACAAACACCTGATCATATTTCTTCTTCCTCTTTTTCTCTTCCTTCCCTCCTCCTCCTCCTCTCCCTTCTTCTTCTTCTTCTTCAAAATAATAATAATAATAATAGTTATTTTTTATTTCTTTTGCTGCACCATTTGTGCTGTTATAGCACACATGCCTTATTTTATTAATAAAAATAATTCATAATATTAATATTATTCATATTTATTAAGATGATGATTATTAGTAGTAGTATTATCTTAATAATAATAATGATGATAATAATAAATCATGTTTATTTATTTTGCTGCACCATTTGTGTTGATATAACACAAACACATGCTTTGTTATTTTAATAATAATAATATATTAATAATAATCATTTGTTTTTGCTTTTTTATTTTGCTGTACCATTTGTGTTAGCAAATATACACTTGCTTTATTTATTTATTTTGTGTTACGGTACATTCACACGGGGCGTCGGCATCGACGCTTAATGTAGGGTGTGTCTGAAGCTTGGAGCTGACACGACCGTCAGGGTGACAGCAGCCAATCACATTAGTTTCCTGGTGTTGCATGAGTGCGATTGGCTAGTGTCTGCACCCCAGGGTATTTGCATAAGGCAGTCTGTGAATGTACCATTATGGCTATGAAATATTAAATTGTGAAACTTGTTAGAAATTGTTTTGGTTTAACTTTTCGTACTTAAGCAATCAAAATGATGATTTTTGCCTGGTGGACAATAAAGTGGGTGAAAATAGTCCATAGAAAGAGCCATATCTAACAGAATTTTTGGAGTAACCGCCTAGCACCACCCTAGTAATAGCAATACACTAAAACTACTTTGAACGCCTAGCAAGCAGCAATCCAAGACCCTAAAATCACGGTGGCAATGTTTGAATGGGTAAGCATTTACACTGAAGTTGGTGTGTTGTGAGGTTTTGTTGTTAGCGGGCACGGTAAATCTATCACTGACCTTGGTGTTGGATAATGAGGTCTTGTTTGTCTCCGAGAAATATTTCTGCCTTGAGGCCTGTCAGTTGTCAGAAACGAAAGTTAAAGGAGTTACAAGTTTATTTGACACTGTCTTCTCATTAAAAGATTCCTAAGGCAGAATTTCAGGGCCAACAGTCACAATGTGGAATGTTTTGAGAAAATTGAAAGCCGTACATCTTTAATGTGGCAACTTGCCCTATCCCTATTCTGATGTGTCTACAGTGAGGCTGACACGTTAACAATTTACCGCAACCAAAAATTGACAAGAATTTCGCAGGTGACAACCTCGCCCGTGCTAAGACAAGCAACGCCACTGGCAGCAGCGTGACATCACACCGGCTGCCCGGCGCTCATTTCGAATGACATTGTGTCACATTTTGTGTGAAATGATTACGGCCACATTCCAGACTGGGAAGAAGTCCCTTCGTTATGTACAGCAGGCATCCAGACGAGCCGAGACATTCACAGGGCACTTTTTTAATGAGAAAGAAGGCAAGCTTGTATGTCTTGTCCTGCCTGCTGGCTGCCATTATGGCCCATTAGAATCATCATTAAGAGAGAGCGCAGGGCCCATTGTGCTTAAAGTGCCACGGCCCGCTAGCTGAGGAGCCTGACTACCACTGTCCGCTTTCACCACACAAACGTGCCTCGGAGACCTGTTTCCAAGGCAACGTCACCGACGGGCGACGTATTTCTTCTCTGTGCTTTGTAGGAAAAGGCAAGCAAGACGGGGTTATCCGTGAGTGCATCTGTTTAGACCTTTCCGAGCAATTGGGTAGAAGTTCTCATTTCGCGCTAATCTTGTACGTGGCTCTGCCCTACAAATCCTAACCACTGCCGTTCCCGGAAAACCTTCAAAAGCCAACCCAGAGCTGCAAAAGCAGACAAGCTCCACCACCTACGCGCTTAAAAGGACAGTTTTCTTTGTAAGAACATGTTCTGTTTGGGCTCATTTAGGAGGTGCGTCACATTCGGCAGGGGAGAAATATGTCAAGAACTCAAGCTAGCGTTTTTATCCCTCAATTATCGGTGTCCATTAATGATTAAGTGCTATATTAATACAGCGCAGATATTCCATTAGGAGCTCCGGTCTGAGGTTTTAATGGCCTGCAGGCTTTCAAAGTCTTTGTTTGAGGTTGCACTAAGCTGTTAGGAATGAGGACTGCATTAAATGTACTAATTAGTGGCCTATGGAAGATATTGTCTTAAATTACTCTCTACTCTCTATCTTTCCCTTCTGCGTTCTTTTCTAGCACTGTTGGCAATCAAATAGGCATTTATGAAACAGGTGTATGCCAATAGAGTGTTTTTATGCAATAATTGGCTAATATAAAAATTTTATGCTATGATGGATTAATGAAAAAAATAGTTTTAAATGCTTAAAGTGAATTTAGGTATCACAATTTCAAAGTATGAACAACACATTTTAATTTTAAGATTTGCTAATGATAATATTTACCAGTGTTAATATCAGTGTTATAGTGTGATTTATTAATTTTATTCTGTAAGTGGTTGATCAGTATGGACTTTTCCTTAATAGATTCTCAATCTTTACGGTCCCTTACGGTTTTTGGTTACATTCAGTGGTCGACTGAAATGGGTTTGTCAATACTGATTCCTAGAGAGCAGATTGACCAACTGGTGATATAAATATAATAATTTTAAGATGTACATGAGTTATTAAATGTACATTTATATACACATTTGTGTGTGTGTGGGCTACACGATAAATCGCATGCTATCATATATGAACGTGGTTTTGCGCAGCTTGTCAGTGAACAACGGCTCTGTGTAGTAAATGCTGCTCCATGTGAAAGCACGCACGCGATGGAGGTTTACCGCTGATTACAGAACCGGCTTTACTGACAAGAGCGCGTTAAATATCGCATGCGATTTATCGTGCAGCCCTAGTGTGTACACTAGCTATTGGATTGAGTCTGGATATGTATAGATGGATTTTATGATGCACCATCCTTTTCTTAACTCTTAATTATTTTACTGTGCATTTACATGTTGAATGACTATAGTCTGTAAAATGCTGAGTCTAAACGCTTTTTTTCTTGCACTGTGCTCCGATTAACTGAGCAAAAACAGAAGTTCCTCTGTACAAAGACTCTGGCAGTGTTACCGAAATCCCTGGAAATATCTTGTGAAAAAGAAAGAGCGAGCAAGGGGGGGACTCTGAAAGGCCAGTATAAAGGGTGCATGATCCCTTTTCACAGCACAATTGAAACATAATTATTTCATGGCAGACTGTGTGCTCTGTAAATCTATGAATGGGAACGGCATTTAACTTTAATTAGCTCTGATTTATTCATTCTGACTGGATTGCTTGCAGAAAATTGGATCATCTGATTATAGTCAAGCATGAAAATGACCTGATTAAACACTTCATAAAACCCATGGAGGGAGAAAGAAATACAGAAAGAAAAGAAACCTGGGATGAAACGATAAAGGGGAGATAAGAAAGATGAGGTGCAGAGAGGAAGACAGTCAGACAGATGTGGATGCTTTTGGTGTCTTGGCGTATGCCAGCGTTATGCACAGTGGGTGAAGAAGACATCACGGCTGGTTTCTGTTCACACTGCTGCAACCTAATGGATGGATTGGCAAACCAATCCCACACTATCAGCTGCGCCAAACTGCAAGTGCATTTGATTTGAGATGCTCCCAATATATGAACGTGGTTTTGCGCAGCTTGTCAGTGAACAACGGCTCTGTGTAGTAAATGCTGCTCCATGTGAAAGCACGCACGCGATGGAGGTTTACCGCTGATTACAGAACCGGCTTTACTGACAAGAGCGCGTTAAATATCGCATGCGATTTATCGTGCAGCCCTAGTGTGTACACTAGCTATTGGATTGAGTCTGGATATGTATAGATGGATTTTATGATGCACCATCCTTTTCTTAACTCTTAATTATTTTACTGTGCATTTACATGTTGAATGACTATAGTCTGTAAAATGCTGAGTCTAAACGCTTTTTTTCTTGCACTGTGCTCCGATTAACTGAGCAAAAACAGAAGTTCCTCTGTACAAAGACTCTGGCAGTGTTACCGAAATCCCTGGAAATATCTTGTGAAAAAGAAAGAGCGAGCAAGGGGGGGACTCTGAAAGGCCAGTATAAAGGGTGCATGATCCCTTTTCACAGCACAATTGAAACATAATTATTTCATGGCAGACTGTGTGCTCTGTAAATCTATGAATGGGAACAGCATTTAACTTTAATTAGCTCTGATTTATTCATTCTGACTGGATTGCTTGCAGAAAATTGGATCATCTGATTATAGTCAAGCATGAAAATGACCTGATTAAACACTTCATAAAACCCATGGAGGGAGAAAGAAATACAGAAAGAAAAGAAACCTGGGATGAAACGATAAAGGGGAGATAAGAAAGATGAGGTGCAGAGAGGAAGACAGTCAGACAGATGTGGATGCTTTTGGTGTCTTGGCGTATGCCAGCGTTATGCACAGTGGGTGAAGAAGACATCACGGCTGGTTTCTGTTCACACTGCTGCAACCTAATGGATGGATTGGCAAACCAATCCCACACTATCAGCTGCGCCAAACTGCAAGTGCATTTGATTTGAGATGCTCCCATGCACCAGAGAAAAAAAAAAAAAAAACCCTATGGCATTTTCACTATCCTGTGGTGTGGCCTGGTCTTTACAATTGGAAGAATTGCATGATTTATTTCTAAATACCTGAGGTCTTTGCCCCCCAGTTACTGTATATCAATAAAAGCATCTAAATTGCATTTGACATCTGAATTAAATACAGAAACTAAATAAATACAAATACAGATTTTAAACTCTCTTTGTGTCTCTCTTTTTTTCTAGTTACACCAACGAATGAGAATCTCGGGTCCAAAACTTCCAGCTCGACCAAAGTGTCTGGCCTTCAGCGTAGCCAGGAACAGAGTAACGACGTTTCGTTTGTCCCGCCGATCTCAAGTCCGACTCCAGCGTCGCCCCCTACGGGGTCTCCTGCCCCTGCTGCGGCGGCAGCCCCCGCGCCTAGAACGCACCCGCTCTCCACGAACCCTCTCGCTATCAAGAAGGAATCTGTGCCCCCTAACCCCACCCCGTCCCTCCTGAGGAACCAATCACATTCACTGGAGCACAGAGTCCCGCCCCCATTGCACCACAGCCATCCAGTCATCAGTCACCGTCATCATCCTTCGCCATACAGCAGTCTTCACGACATCAGGTTAGTAACTTTTTTTTTTTTTACAAAAACCTGTATAATAGAATGAAAACAATTCTGCAAAGAAGAGTGGGCCAAAATTCCTCCACAGCGATGTGAAAGACTCATTGCCAGTTATCGCATACGTTTGATTGCAGTTGTTGCTGCAAAGAGTGGCACAACCAGTTATTAGATTTAGGGGGCAATTACTTTTTCACGTAGTGCCAGGCAGGTTTGGACAGCTTTTTCCCCTTAATAAATGAAATCATCATTTCAAAACTGCATTTTGTATTTACTCGGGTTATCTTTGTGTAATATTAAACTTTGTTTGATGATCTGAATCATTCAAGTGTGACAAATAGGCAAAAAAAAACAGGAAGGGGGCAAAAACTTTTTCACACCACTGTACAGTGGTGACCAAAATTATTAGAACACTAGTATTTTCACCAGCAAAAAAAAATGGTTTTAAGTCAGTTATTTCTTTATCTTATTTCAGTTATCTTTTGCTGTAGTGTGTCAGTAGGAAATATCAGTTTACATTTCCATTTCCATTCATTTTGCTATTAATTGTAATAATCCAGTGAGATTTTTGTTTGCACAAGGACAACTCATTTTTTTAATTGGTGAAAATACTAGTGTTCTAATAATTTTGGCCACCACTGTATATATATACATAATTTTATTTATTATATTTACATAATTAAATATTGTTTTTCTCACAACAAAAACACATTTTAATTTGTAATAAAACCTGAAAATTGACAGCTCTAAGTTCATAAGCTGCCCTAATATCAATATTGTTTCTCATATACTGTCTTTCCTTTCTAATCACAGCAACAACCCTTCCACGCTTCCTCCAAAATACCACCTGCCTCACTCCCCTCATCACCTCAGCGGCCTCCCGTCTCCTGCTCCTCCTCTTCCTCTCTCCATAGCCGGTCTGCCCTCCTCCCACTACTCCCTTCACTCGCCCTCTCACCTCTCCAGCCATCCGGCCATGTTCGCCAACCCTGCTACACTGCCTCCTCCACCCACCTTACCGACCAACAGCCTGGTGGTGCCAGGACACCCTGCCGGACCACCCTATCCAGGTGAGAACCCCTTCATTGAGATTTAAACTGTTTCTGGCATAGTTAGTATGAGATTTGAGAATATTTTGGACAATAGGTTTCTTCAGTTCTGTAATATGACAAGTTAATTCAAATATATCACTTGCATAAAGGTGCGTACACGCTAGAGTTTGCACTGCACCAGAGACCGCTGCAAAAAATCTTAACTTGCACTTGGACATTAAATTTCCTTGACCAATAAGAATCGAGGCTCCAGTTTTATACCCAGTTTTTGTCCCTCAAATGCTCCTTTGCAGCTTTCTCTAGTGCATAAGTGCACTAAGGGTATACATTTTTTAACTTAGACCTAAGAAATGAGTGTATGATAGAAATGAGAGTACGTGACTATATACATTGTTTGTTCATCAAAATTCATCCTGTTTTAAATGAGCATATTTAGTGTAGTGCTAGTCTTAAAAACACATTTGGTTCCCGCAAATGTAAGGACCTTTCCTACAGTTCCTGTGCTTTAAATTGCTTGGTGTAAAGCATAAATTGCTCTGTTTGTTGACAAATAACCCATGTTAAAGACAGCTTTATGGATAAAGTATTCAGTAACAACAGCATTGCTCTTAAATTGCATTCTTTTCAAGATGTTTCAAGAGTGAGGCGAAATGGGGCACGCATCAGAGGTCAGCATATGAAATATGTGACTTATATCCAGTTGGCCCATTTTTCTACTGTATATGATGCCTGTAATAAAAAAAGGATGTCAGCTATACTGTTCATTTCTAATATCTGGATCCTGTGTCTCGGGCAGTAAACTTCTGTTTTATTGGCTGTTATTTTGCCTTTGACAGTTAAATCAGATTTTGATACAATTTACACTAAATGCAAAATGTGAGATGAAAATTATACCTGTCCTCTTCATCTCAGCGTTTCTTTATGCGGTAAGTGTATTTTTTTGTTCCAGTTCCAGGCATTTTAAAGCTACATGCTGATCTAAATCTAAACAAGAAAAAAATAGCAGGTTTATACATGCAGCTAACCTCTACGGTGTAAACCTTTGGTAAACACATGGCTCAAGTCATTGCAATAGTACCAAAAGTTCTGTTTTTGATCAATGTTCATTTAGACTCTAAACTAAAAGTATCTATTAATGTCTTTTTTAAGCATCAAGCAAGTGCTTGAAGAGTTTCTTAAATTTTAAGAAGGGTCTCAAAGGGAGAGTTTGCCCAAAAATGAAAATTTTGTATGCAAACCTGTATGCATTTGTTTCTTCTTTTATAATAATTATTATTTTTTTATCCATGCGATATAAGTCAGTGTGTTGAAAACAGTTTTGATTGTGTTCCACAGAAGAGAGCAAGTCATTCAGGTTTGGAACAAAATGAGGGTAATTTTCATTTTGGGGTGAACGATCCCTTTAAGGCCGTATAAGAGTTTATGTTTGTCGGCTCAAGTGTGTGTGTGTTTTCTGCTGAGGTGACTCTTGGTTCTCTCTTGTCTTTAGATACCAGCCTCTTGATATCTTTCAACCAACCAATCATGTATTGCCAGCCTCATTCGGGGATTCTGATTGGCACATTGTCACAGGCAACTCTCTTACCTCCACCAATGAGTCCTCACGTAGAAAACCCTCACACCTTGAATTGGAGAAACAGAGAAAGCCAGGTGACTACCCTCTTTCGCTTCTTCCTACCGCTGTTGTGAAAACTCACTGGCCGCCCGTGCCTTTTTTTTCTTTTCCCTCCCGTGTCTTCCCCATCTCCCCACTTTCCCGCCTTTTTCCCCTTCGCTCTCCTTTCTTGCAGAGCATGATCTTCTGCGGCAGGAGCTGAACAACCGCTTCCTGGTTCAGAGCTCGGAGCGAGGTCGGGGGGCGGCGCCGGGGGCCACAGGGTCGCCGTTGGCCCCTGTGTCGCTCCTCCGAGCCGAGTTTCACCAACATCAGCATATGCACCAGCACCAACACACGCATCAGCACACCTTCACGCCCTTCCCTGCCATCATTGGGCCGCCCACTGCACCTCCCATGGTGCGTACCCCAGCCAGAAATGTGAGGATAAGTAAAAACAGATAGATTTTACTCCCTTCCTACCTCCCTATTCCCCCTTAAAATACCCCGGCCTATAAAAAAACAAGCCCCTTCTATGCACCCGTCCTGTTTTTCCACAAAATGACACCCGCAGTCGTGTTGTCGTACTGAATATAAGCACGGCCACATCATGAGCAGCACGAGTGACGTATATTTTAGACACAATATGGCCAGTTATTTCATCTACCTTTATCTCAGTTGTCAAAAATAGTTCCAAGAAAAGCCAACATAGTTAACGAATAACAGCAACGCACAGACTGGCGGCCTATTTGGAACCACATTCAGTCACATCATAACAGCCCTGCATCTTAAAAAATGTAGAAAAGGCCTATTATTGCATAATTTGATGATGCTGAGTTCAAAAATATTTTTAAAAATACATCACGTACAGATTTTTTTTTTTTACAAAATAATAATGATTTTTAAAAGCTTCAATGCACAGTCAAATGGCATTTTGTGGCTTTAATGTCAAAATAAGTATTCAGAATAGGGCTGTGCGATATGGACAAAAAAAACCTATCGCGATTTCTTTGATCAATTTTGCGATTTCTATTTTAATCACGATTTTGACACACACAGACATGCTTTACAGTCATTAATGCATTCAGTGTGAATTTGAAACATATTTCCAAAAGAAAACCAATTAGAGCTTTATCAAAAAGCTGTAAC
>NW_015646445.1:1161079-1172698 GCF_001515625.1 Sinocyclocheilus rhinocerous | reverse complement strand
GCATCAAGAACCAGGTTGACCGGGTACTCGGTACCACCGGTACTTAAAAAAACCTGGTACCGTAACGTTTTCATTTTTTTAGTACCGACTTGGTACCGAAATACCGGGTCTTTTGACAACACTAAAACGCTCTGATCCGTTAACATGGGCGCGGAAAAAATATGCACCACAGACGGAGTGTGTGGACCTGGCGTTACGTTTGTATGCCCGTCCGGTCTGTTCTGTTCTCGTGCTCCATTTAGGCGCACTGCATTCTGATTGGTTCGGATAGCATACTGCGGGAGGTCGGGGGCACGGAAAATCGTGCTATAAAGCGATTTAGAAATCGCGCATGCTCAAATCGCGATTTTATGACGATTTCGATTAATCGCACAGCCCTAATTCAGAATGTAAAATTTAACTTAAAATGTTCATATACTCCAAAAATATGTTCATATACTCCCTTTAATGGCAAAGAACTTTACATAAACACACGTTTATAGTTAAATTTGCTTTTTTTCCATCACTGGCCATAATTCTAACCTTGAAATTAGGCATAAAAGATTAGGCATAACATAACGTCTTAGGAATCATTCATACATGTAAAAATCAGCTGAGAATTGAACAAACAGTTGTAACCTGGTTCAGAGGAAGACAGGAATCATGTCTTTGTGGCAGTCATTTTGGTGATTAAGGGATAATACAAGACTTCACCTTACAAATGGCTGTCAAAAGCAAAAATGTCACAAAATGCACTTCATATTTTGTGAGAAAGCATGACGTGCTAGACCAGAACAGGCACTATTTTTGGAATCAGCATCCCAAAATTAGTAAGAAACAAGCAGTGGATTTCATTCAGCAAATATGATGCAGGGTGGTGATACTAGAGCACCGGAACTAACTGTTATATAATAGTGAAGTAATAGTGTTTACAACCCACTACAGAGACTTAAGGCTTATCTTAAACCAGACCAGATCTTAAACAGAGGCCATGGGGTTGAAACAGTTTTATAGCACCATCTCAGTGACATAACCGATGCCCATCATCCTAACAAGATAAACTATTGTCCCATGACAACCACAAATATTGTAGCTCTTCCCCTAATAAAAACCCTTTTTGCTGCCATGTTGACATGCCGTACTCATTGTGCTTTAATAGTGCGAGCCAGAGATGTTTTATTGCTTTCATATGAGCAGAATGGTGATGTTTCTGAGTGCTGGGGGCTGTTTGAGAAAAACAGGAGGCAGACGGGGTCTTATGGCGTGACTGAGGTACAGACAGAACTCATTCTGTGTGACACATTCAAAGCTTGCGGTCGAAACATAATGACCTCACCTCAGATGAAAGTCATGGCATCAATGGGGTTGTTTTGATAAAGCGTAATTGCTTCCGTGTGCAAAGCAGCTATTACAGGCAAACTTTGGCAGCCTGTAATCAGATAAGTTCAGCTCCTCAAAGTCAGCTAGCCATATGAAATGCATTCAGATCTCTGAAACGTATTCGGACAGGAACAAGAACGTCTTATCTGCATGCTATCGCCACTGTCAACCAATCCGGAAGATATTATGTCAAGAGTGCTAGATGAAAAGTCAAGCATTTTTGAATCATATATTACCATCTCGAAAGATTGAAATCTAGCTTAAAACATGCCATATGTGTTGTAGCTCGCGGTCCGGATTCTTTTGTAAGGTTGCAGAACTGAAACTGAAAGACTGAAATAGCGATGAAAATGTTGGTTATGCATCTTATCTCTGGTGCTGAATCACAAACACACCTCCACACCTTCCCCAAATGTTTTATGAGATACAAATCGTATTTGCTGAACAGCTATTGTTGAATTTCTTTCACCACCATGTGATTTAAGTGTGATGTTTTCTACTGACAAGTGTGCTGATGCTTGATTTCTAAAGCATTTCTGCTTGGTTTAAGAGCTTTTGCATAGGAAGCAGTGTTGTTGTCTACTGGGATCAATAAAAAACTGTATAAATGTCATTTTTAAAGTCAACATGAACCCAGAAATAACCCAGTTTGCTTCGTCTATACATGTTCCTGGTCTTACTGTGCATGATTCATTGGTGTGTTATTCCAAAAAAAAAAAAAAAAACATAATTTCCTGATAAAGGATAACTACCTTTTGTTACTCCAAGTAAAGTGGGTAGCGAATTCCGTTTCATGTTGACATGACACTTCATATAATGTCTTTCTTATTTTCTTTTTTCCCTTCCTCCTAGCTTTTCTTATATAAAGATTTAATTGTTTACAGATGTAATATTGAACCTTGATTTGCCAAAGCTGTTTGTTATAAAGCTGTGAATTATGAAGCACTGTTTTTATGGGCCACTATAAACCTTTGCTGTATTTACTCGGCAAATGTTAACCATAAAGCAGGTGTGTGGCTCTCAGAAGGATCACAGAAGTGCAACACGCAGAGAAGCCAGATCAGCGATTTTCTCAGCCAGGGCAACCTCATGTATTTGATTTAGGCTAATTATCACCACACATTCATACGATGCAGGATAAAAGCAGCTTATGCCTTCTGATCTGTTGGAGTATAAAGTCTGTACCATGAGTGGGCTGCTTTTCAAAGTAACACACACAGTGTGGCCTAAGAGTTTATCCACTTTTATTACCATCACCTGAGACATAAGACGACAGGCTTCTGTAGAAACAACACTATATAAAGGGGTTTGTAAAGGATTTCAATGTTTATGTAAAAGAAATGCCTTGAACTCAGTAGCAATTACTTTGTTTTAAAAGCAGCGCTGAATTTACAGTGTTCGGCTGAGTGATAAAAACTCAAGCCAGTGGAATTAAGGTGACAAAGATGCTGGGTTAACTTGATAGTAAAATGTTACCAAAAAAAAGTTTGAAAATGTTTGAATGTTTATTGGTTTTTTTAAACATTTATGGATGAATTTGTTTTATTACAGTGATGAAAAAAATAATGTACAATTGAAATGACTACAGAAATGACGTTTTATTTCCATTACATTTGTATGAATGAAAATGAACCATTTCAGCCCTTCTCGCTTCTTTATGAGTCCTGACTCCGCAAATACAGAATCTCACAACATTAGCATGCTAACTGTAATTGTTTATCATATAGTTACACTGCTAGCTTTACTCTCAAATTACTCTCAAAATTAGAGCTTGCCTTGAAAGACTTACTGATCTGTATATGTTTCTTAACTGTAAAGGACACTGCCACGTAATAAATGGCTCACGTCTGTTTAATTGGAAGTGAAGGGTGCCTTCATTTGTTTCGCGATCTGGTTTGCCTCTTTTGTGAGCGTATTCCCACACTCTGGGTCGGCTCTGTGAAGCCTGTGCCAGCTGCGGCTGCAGTGGTTTTCTTTCATGTGACATTGAATGGCTGTTTCACTGTGTAATTGTTTTATTAAAAGGGTGTAATTTATTTGAGCTTCATCTGTTTTTTATTTGACTATGTAAGCACTGCAGTAAAGCTCTCTCATGTTTTTGGTTACAGATGCCTTTGATTTTGTTGATATGTTTTTAATGTGCACTCTTTCTTTCTTTTTCTCTCCCTCTCTCTCTTCATAGTTCGACAAGTACGTCCCAAAGCTGGACAATCCTTTCTTGAGACATTCAAATGTAAGTGTCAACATGTTTTGACTGCATAACCTTGCTTTGACTGAAGATGAAGCAGATTATGTACACTTTTTGAGACATATTTGCATGTTTTTTTTAAGCATGCTTGGTTTGATGTTGTTTTCAAAGCAGGATAAAAAGTTGTTATAGCTTAAAGAGATGATAGACACCAAAGAGTTTTGTAAACTTTACATTTACGATGTTTTTTTCTCTGCAGTTCTTTCCCTCCTATCCACCAACAATGCCAGGCATGCCTCCAATGCTTCCACATTCAGGGCCCTTCAGTTCACTGCAAGGAGCCTTCCAGCCAAAGGTTAGACCTCAAAACTATGCATTCACATCATGTGGGAAGGTAGACAGAATTGTTTTGACTTGAGCAGAATGAGAAAGAGACCCATGTTGCTTGTTTGGGCATTTCAAATTTCCCGCTTGCAGACTCTGATATGACCAAGACCAGTAAGTCAAAAATATTTGAAAAATATGGCCCATAAAACTCCAAGCTGTAAGAAAAAAAACAACTGGTGAAAGTTTCTACATATTAATTGTTGGCCAGATCAATCTGTTCTGCAAAACAAAGGACTGGTCTCAAGTCTTGCTCAGTTATGAGAATGGAAATTAAATTTAATCTCCAGAATCTTACAGGACAGGACTAGTGATGCACCGAAAGGTTTTTTTTTTTTTTTTTCATTTGAAACTGAAACGTATTTTTAGCCAAACACAAAACCAAAAATAAAGTTAATTAAATTTGAGTAATTGGGGGATTTAACGTGGTATACTGTTCAGGCTGTCGTTTTCACAGGTAATAAACTTGTTCTTTGGCAGCAAGCCACATATTTCAGGCGAACAATTTGTACATATTGGGAAACTGCTATATTTCTTCTGTTCTGAAAGCGCCTCCTGCTGGCAGAGAATGAATTTGTATTTTTTTTTAAGAAGCCTGTCTGCTGTTTTTGTTCAGACTGATGCGAAAATCAACCCATGTTTTAACGCAGCAAACACGCAGAGTTGTAAATGTGAACCGGTGGATTGACAAGAAGCTCATGCATTATAAAAATAGAAACAAAGACAGTAAACTACATTTATATGTTATTTAATTAATATAATGATTTATAATAATTGTTTAAATTAATAAATTAAATTAATAATAATTAATACTTTTGACTCATCCATTTTTTCAAAAAAAGGTTTAAAGGCTGAAATGTGAAGTTTAGCATTTTATAAAACTTTTTTTTTTTTTTGGTGAAAACCTGTATCTGAACTGTAAATCATGCATTTTACGGTCATTTTACAGTTAAATATGTTACCACTGACATTGCCCTAACCCACTCATAGTCATATGGTGGTAAGTTTACTTTGTGCAGGTCTTAAAAAAAGGTAGATTTGAGTTTTAAAATCCTGCAGACACCCTGCCAAGTCACAGCCCTAGTGTTTAGCAAATGATCTCCAGGCATGTTAAGCCTTGGATGCTCGTCTGACAGAGACAGATTGAAATCTGGGATGGGTCATGTCTCAATCCCACCCCCCTCTCTTTATCCCAATAAATTCCTGTCACATTTTCTGATAATAAAAGGGCAAAAAAAGTCCCAAGACAAATAAAAATGGGGTCAAATCATTCTACATTTCCTGTATACTGCATAAATGCAGCTGATTGAGAGCCCAGCATCACCTTACCATTAGTATTCAGGGTGCTCTCAAATCCCGCACAGCTGCATTTATACTGCAGACTGACTGAGAAATCTACCACTGCCACATTCTCCACTAATGGATTATGCAAAGAGGCTCAGGCTCAATAACCTGCTGGAGGCTTTTGTGTTAACTTTAGACTGTGGTCTTGAGCAGGGTGGTTACCGTGTGTGTCTTTGCAGTGTGTGTTATATGGCTTTCACTCGCTTGGTGTGTAATGGTTTTTACCTGGCACTTCTCAAATAACGTTAGCTACCAGTCAAAAGTAGAGCCAGTCTGACGTTTCTGAGTATAAATGACTATGGCATCCATGAAACTTGAGACTGAAGTTTTTAAGCTTTAGGCTACACCCATGATGAATCACATGATTTTTTTTTCCCCCAGACCTGATGTTTCCTTTTGAAACAGGATGTTTGGATAGAGCATATCAATGGGGTTATTATGTTCGTGTTAAATAACCAATAGGCTTTAGTTATGTCACAATAATAAACCCTGATTTGGTTTTATAAATACATGCTTCTGCTAAATGTTTTACCCTAGCATATACTGTAGACATCATCAAAGTTAACACACAGAAGCTACAAAATTTCCATTTTCATTTCATAGGATCTTCAGTAAAAAATGCAGGACTTCAGTCATCACACCAAGGAGCCAAAAAATGCAGTGCAATATCTCTGAACAGTGCATGGTTGAAAATAGTAAATAAACAGACTTCAGTGTTGTGCTGCGTTCCATTAGCTTTATCTAAAATGGTCTTAATTTTCTCTCCAGGCCTCAAACCCTATTGATGTTGCAGCACGACCAGGAACGGTCCCGCACACTCTCCTTCAGAAGGACCCACGGGTAAGCCACGCAGTCTGGAGATCCTCTTATGAGATTGGCCATTAAAATCATATCAGGATTGTGATGTTTTTAGTATTTCATGTACCTGGACTTTGTTACAAAACATATCTGTCTGTTTCCTTTTCTCTTTTTCTTCCTCGGCTCCTTACAGATAACGGATCCTTTTAGGACCTCAGTAAGAGTAAGCATCATATTTTCATTCTCTTTCAAATCCCTACATTTTCCTCCTTAAACGCCACCATCTTTGTGCTAATGCTTTGAAATGTCCTCTGTGCTCATGTCAGAAGCCAGGCAAATGGTGTGCAGTGCATGTTCAAATCGCCTGGCAGATCTACCATCATCAGCAGAAGATGAAAGTAAGTTCTCAGAAACCAAAGAGCTTGTCTCTTTCCTTTAGTACAATGTAGCCTTTAGTGTGAGGGAAGTACAAGAATACACAAGTATGCTTTGTAATGATTCATGCATTAAAGACCATCTCAGTAATTTTCCCTCATTAAGGACAGTTTACTCAAAGAACTAGTACTTTTTTTAAAATTTATACACTCACTCCAGTCATATATTATATTGTATTGTATTGTATTATTGAAATGACTTTATCTCACAAAAGCAGATGCACTTGGACCCACATAAACTGGATATGAATGGAAAACTTGATCTGTTCAGCCGTCCTCCAGCTCCAGGTGTGTTCCCTGGGTTCCCCTACCCTCATGATCTGGCCAGACCCCTCTTTTCATCAACAGGTATATGAAGAAAACTCAAAGTAAACATGAACTCAAACTTGACCCTATTTAATAAGAACACACATTCCTGGTTATAGTGTGCACAGTTCACAAAGGAAAAATGTATGCGTAAAATCAAATCCTGCCCTACAAGGTTTTTCTCATTGAATGTCCCGTAAGATGGATAACAAACAACATGCTATATTGATTTAAAATTCTTAAGCTGAAAAGATAACAGTTGTAGATGAAAAGTTGCACAACCATTCCTGGAAATAATTCCCTTTCCTGCTGTGTTGGGAAAGCCTGATGCTAGACCTGACTGCCTTAAGAAATTCTACTTAAATATAATTGATTTTCATTTCACTTATAAGCTAGATTTATAATCCAATCAAGATACTGCTCTCACAGAGTATTTATGTCTTATCTTGTAAATTATACTGCAATCGCTTTATTGGCATGGCTTCAGCATAATAAAATGAATTTGTATGTCTTTTCTTTCTCTCGTGCTCCGTGCTCACTAATTTGCATGTTGTTATTTTGAATGTTGTCTTGGCTCAACGCTGGGGCCACAGGCATGAATATAAATGCTTTTACCTGATATAATTGACTGGTAGCTCTTTGTTGAAGGGCAACATGAGCGTGTCTGCCCTTTAGATTGTAATTATGCAGCGTGGTGTCATGAAGGAGTTTCTTCATTAATGATACACAGTTACAAATGACACATAGTTCAGGCTGAACAGACAGTTGACCCTTTCAAATGCAACCTGAACACTCAATCTAAGACATCACTGTCCTTTTTATTGTCCGGGCAAACTACTCTAACAGCTTATTACTGAGAGTCCTGCCCCAAACGCACGCCATTGGTTGGTTGAGCCAGGCTGACTTCTAGTTGTCTCTGCATATTAAGCTGGAATTGGAGAAAGTATTTAATCTAACAAGACTAATCATTACCCAAGACATCTCCTGTCTCCGTGTATATAGAGACTACATCTGGTGCTGTTTTGGTGACTATTTGAATGGTTTGGCTAACTCTGTCTGCAATCAGTTTGACTGATGATTTTTCCCGTTGTATTCAATAGGATCGGGACATCCAGCTGCTTCACCCTATGGACCGTCTCCTCACCACGCTGGCTTCCTGCCTCCTAGCCATTTGGCAGGTAAGTGTAAGTAAACCGCCATTTTAAATAGTTCCTCTCTTTTCTTTTGTACTTCAAATTATTGTCAAGACCCTCTTTTATTTGATGCGAACATAAACAAGGCAAATACAATCTGTTCCATATGTTGTAGTGCTGCACCTCAGTGGTGATCATTCAGCTATAAAAGCATGTCTTTCTACTAATTAAAAAAAAATAATTAAATACTGTACTTCTATCCCTCATAGCCTTGTTTTTGTTTGTCAAGTATAATGTAATATCTGCTGTAACAACAATGTTTTCAACTAAAACCTGAAAAAAAATAATGCAATCTGCCCTTTCATTTGCACAGCAACAGTGTTTTGGGCACCTGAAATCACAAACTTTTTAAAGCAGGTTTCAAAGTGCACGTTTTTGAAAATGATACCATTATCATCTCCTTGTAAACTACAAACAAAACGCAAATTTGTGAAAAGGTGACATCATGCGCATGCATGTTCAGTCTATAGGTATGTGTACATTCTCATAGTGTTTCTTTACAAAGTGACATCGGCAACTACTAGCCTGTCATGCATAATAATACAGCGTTTTTAGTCAGAAACTTTTCAAAAACGCAAACTTTTCCATTTTTAGTACATTGTTGCTGTGTAAACGTACCATAAGGCTCCCCTTTGGAGAGACACTTCTAAGCCTATTGTTATCAGATTATTCAGTCGGCTCAGAAATGTCAGATATTATAAATTTAACCTCAGCTCAACTTTTAAAATGTATTTCACAATGTAATGATTAATAAATGATTTGGAAACAAATAGTCGTACATATTATATTGGCAAGTTATTCTATAGTAGTCATTTTGCCATGTTGGAATTTGTACAAATATGTCAACAAAACAAGATAAACTTACTTCAGAATACTAAGGCTTGATATTTTATATTGAATGTAACTATTTTTGTTGAACTGGCAGGTGTATAAAAAGTCTAAACAGTGAACACTTACACTTATATTCAAGATGTGATATTGTTTAGATTAATAAATTGGAAAACAAGGCAAAGTTAAGAATATGCTTTGCAGTGTAAAGTGACCATGGTGTTTTAATTTTATCCAAAAGAATCCTAGACTGTCTTTTAGAGAACTTTCTGACCAAAACTACAATGCACAACAAAACATAGTAAAAGTAATATTTTACTATGTATCCTTTTTACTGGCTTTAGATAGTGTTCCCCCACAGTTTCTATCAGATATGTTATTTGAGTTTGGAGCTGAATGCTGATTTCACACAGTGAGCTTTTATGTCAGTCCAATTTGAGTTCATAAACAGCTGGGGCCCAAAGGAAATGGAGAGAAAATGGGTAAAATGCAGAATTGGGTGCAGTGTTGTCTAGTGGTGATAGCTCAGGACCGGTAATCAAAAGGTTTCTCAGTCAAGAACTTAGCAGTGTTGTGCCCTTGAGCAAAGCACTTAAATGAAGGTTGCTCCAGGGGGATTGTTTATGTAAATGAGTATATTGTAAGTTCAAGTTGCTTTGGATAAAAGCACGTGATAAATGACTGCTTGCTTACTTAAGTACACTGTGGATTAGTCATAAATCCATTTCTGGAATCAGGAGTTTAAATTCATGTTTCACATAGAAAAACACTGAATTGTGTTTTTTACCTATGTGGGCTGGAGGTTGTCTGTTTGTATTTAATTTAATTATAAACACAACTATGAATGATTTGGGCTCCTTCACCCATTGCAAGGTACGTATGAACAAATAGCTTAATGTTTTCAGTACTAAGTAGATGGAATAATCACAGAAACCTCTAGAAGAGATCGGAGACACATGAGCTGTTTTGCTTGCTGTCATTTAATCATTTTTCACATCGGACATTTCAAAATGTCCCTGGCTATCACACCCCAATCAGGTATTGCTCTTCATGCCAGCACCTCTTGCTGCCTAATCCGCAGTCAGTGAACACTCTCCAACAGTCTTACTGGGAGAAATAAACAACCCTTAGGGAGTCAGAATAGCAGCAGTAACAGTGACGCAAAAAACAAAGCTTGCTTGTAAGAGAAAAGCCGGTTGGAATGGTCGGGCACCTCCGGCCCCGCGTCGCTAATCCCTGTTTGGCATTTTGCAGATCCATTCAGTCGCTCCAGTACCTTTGGCGGCCTCAGCAACCTTTCAAGCAGTGCCTTCGGTGGATTAGGCAACCCAGCCCTCGGTAAGCCCCGGCCCCCGGCCTCTAGCTCGACTCAGTGCAGCACAGCTTAGCTCTAGACCACAGAGAGTGCAGAGGGAATAAAAAGGAGGTGGGAATGAAAGAAAGGCACTTAGCTTTGCAGCAAATGCCAAATGAGAGTTTAGGGAAGCGGGGGAGGCAGGCCTTACCGCAGACAGTCTTTTGCCAAATTCACACCCCAACTCAACTCAAACTCGCAACCCAACTGGTTTAGCATTGCTCTTGCATTTATTAGTCGCTTGCTAAGTAGGGTGGAAGGTTTGCCATATCTAATTTCCTCTCCCTTCTTCCTTCATTGGCTGAACGGGACTTCTTTTAGTGAAATTGATTGTATTGAAATAGAATCTCTATGGAACGCTTTGCTTTTCATAGCTGTTGACCCCGCTGGGACATTCATTTGTTCACTGCCCTCAAAAGCAGCCCTTGGTACCCCATTTGTAGAAGAAATTACTATACGCCATTAACCTTTCAGCTTGTGTATGCAGAACCTTGACAGAACTGAACAGCGGTCTGTTCAACTGATTATGTTTCTTGTTATTTCAGGGGCCAACAGTGTATTTGGACCCAAAGAGGGTCCAGGGCTGCCTGGTCTCAGTAGTCCTCATCATGACACCTGGAATCGGCTGCACCGAACACCACCCTCCTTCCCGACCCCTCCACAGTGGCCCAAATCCACAGATGCAGAAAGAAGCAGCTCTGCAAACAGCCATGACAGAGAGAGAGAGCGGGAGCGGGAGAAAGAAAAAGAAAGGGAAAGAGACAAAAGGGACTCTTCTATTGGGAAGGAAGAGAAGGATAAAGACAGGTTGGTGTTGTTGATTTCATGGACCAAGGCATCTTATTTTTGCCTTACATATTTGCCTAATTTTTGTCTCCTAATTCAACTAATGATGGGTTCTTTCCTCTTACAGAGACTCTTTAGATCGTAATCGCCATTCGAACCGCTCTTCTCCAGCTTCCGCTCCCGTTAGCTACCAGATCAGCAGCCTGATCCGCTCCAACAGCCAGAACTCGACCGACTCCGGCAGACACCGCAGCGGTAGTGCCGACCGCAACCGTGAGCCTGAGAAAGAGTTGCTGGACCGCCAGCGAGAGGCAGGCATTTTGGGAGACATAAAGGTGAAGGAAAGTCGTTCTCCAGGAAAGGAAATCACAGACAGACGTTCCTCAGATGACTCTCTTAAATCCATCCACCGATCGCCCTCTCCATACTCGAAAAATGTCCTTAACGATGCAGGAATCAAGATGGGTATCCCACAACCGCCACCGATGAAAGAAAGTGAGAGGGATAGGAAGGAGACCAGCTCAGGGGATCTGCTACAGAAGGTGAAGAACGACATGAAGATCAAGGAGGAACGCAAGGAAGAGCCAGACGTGATGGTGGTTGGATCCGAAGCTGCCACTAAACCTCAAGTCCCTCCCCCGCCTC
>NW_015646445.1:1150838-1159658 GCF_001515625.1 Sinocyclocheilus rhinocerous | reverse complement strand
CTTCCCGCCCCCCCCACAGTGGCCCAAATCCACAGATGCAGAAAGAAGCAGCTCTGCAAACAGCCATGACAGAGAGAGAGAGCGGGAGCGGGAGAAAGAAAAAGAAAGGGAAAGAGACAAAAGGGACTCTTCTATTGGGAAGGAAGAGAAGGATAAAGACAGGTTGGTGTTGTTGATTTCATGGACCAAGGCATCTTATTTTTGCCTTACATATTTGCCTAATTTTTGTCTTCTAATTCAACTAATGATGGGTTCTTTCCTCTTACAGAGACTCTTTAGATCGTAATCGCCATTCGAACCTGCTCTTGCATTTATTAGTCGCTTGCTAAGTAGGGTGGAAGGTTTGCCATATCTAATTTCCTCTCCCTTCTTCCTTCATTGGCTGAACGGGACTTCTTTTAGTGAAATTGATTGTATTGAAATAGAATCTCTATGGAACGCTTTGCTTTTCATAGCTGTTGACCCCGCTGGGACATTCATTTGTTCACTGCCCTCAAAAGCAGCCCTTGGTACCCCATTTGTAGAAGAAATTACTATACGCCATTAACCTTTCAGCTTGTGTATGCAGAACCTTGACAGAACTGAACAGCGGTCTGTTCAACTGATTATGTTTCTTGTTATTTCAGGGGCCAACAGTGTATTTGGACCCAAAGAGGGTCCAGGGCTGCCTGGTCTCAGTAGTCCTCATCATGACACCTGGAATCGGCTGCACCGAACACCACCCTCCTTCCCGACCCCTCCACAGTGGCCCAAATCCACAGATGCAGAAAGAAGCAGCTCTGCAAACAGCCATGACAGAGAGAGAGAGCGGGAGCGGGAGAAAGAAAAAGAAAGGGAAAGAGACAAAAGGGACTCTTCTATTGGGAAGGAAGAGAAGGATAAAGACAGGTTGGTGTTGTTGATTTCATGGACCAAGGCATCTTATTTTTGCCTTACATATTTGCCTAATTTTTGTCTCCTAATTCAACTAATGATGGGTTCTTTCCTCTTACAGAGACTCTTTAGATCGTAATCGCCATTCGACCCGCTCTTCTCCAGCTTCCGCTCCCGTTAGCTACCAGATCAGCAGCCTGATCCGCTCCAACAGCCAGAACTCGACCGACTCCGGCAGACACCGCAGCGGTAGTGCCGACCGCAACCGTGAGCCTGAGAAAGAGTTGCTGGACCGCCAGCGAGAGGCAGGCATTTTGGGAGACATAAAGGTGAAGGAAAGTCGTTCTCCAGGAAAGGAAATCACAGACAGACGTTCCTCAGATGACTCTCTTAAATCCATCCACCGATCGCCCTCTCCATACTCGAAAAATGTCCTTAACGATGCAGGAATCAAGATGGGTATCCCACAACCGCCACCGATGAAAGAAAGTGAGAGGGATAGGAAGGAGACCAGCTCAGGGGATCTGCTACAGAAGGTGAAGAACGACATGAAGATCAAGGAGGAACGCAAGGAAGAGCCAGACGTGATGGTGGTTGGATCCGAAGCTGCCACTAAACCTCAAGTCCCTCCCCCGCCTCACCAAACCACACCAATTGCTCACCACCCTGCGCTATCCCATCAGCCTCCTCCGCCGTCTCCTCGCTGTAGTGACCCTCCAACACCGTCCTCACTTCACGGCGTCCCCATGCCACACTCGTTGCCGCTCACTCTGAGTGCCATGCATCAAATAGGAAGTCTGAATGCACTTGAACGCACCCGCATGGCACCTTTTATGGGAGTCAGCCCTCTCGCAGCAGGTCGAGACCGCCTTCCTCATCCGGCGTATTGCTGGGATCCCCTACGAGAGGCTTACCGAAACCTTGACCTTCAACGGCGTATGGACTTCCAGCTGCGTTCTGAGCCCGGACACCGCTTCCCTGGTGTCTACGATCTAGAACGGCCATATCGGGATCGGGAGCCACATGACTACTCCCACCACGAACACCTCCTGGAATTTCGGCGGGAACAGGAGAGACTGAGGCAACAGGCTGAGGAAAGGGAACGGATGCATTTAAGGGAGGAACTAGATCGGGCAAGGCTCCACCAGCTTCACCAATCGCCCATCGAAGGACACTTACCCCACATGCCGCCATTTATGTCGCACCTTGGTGGGATGCCGTACCCAAGGCTTAGCCCTTCAACAGGACATAACGGACTTCTTAACCGGACACCCCCAACTGCAGCACTAAGTGCCCCTCCTCCTCTGGTACCCTCTGGTGCTGCCAGACCAGCGTCCCCAAGACGGACTACGCCAATCACCACCCAGGACCCTCGGGAGTACTCACCGTCACGCAACCCCAAAGAAGTGGAGGCACGGTAACATACAGAAAGAAGAATGCCTCATTTGAGTTGGACACTGGCAACATGCACTTATTTTCACACAAAGTAGAGTAAATGATAAATAGATATGTGTAATTTGTACAAATGTTTGTACCTTGGAACAAGCACATCAACCGGCTTTTTTAATTGATTGGAGTTGGGGAAAAGAGTTGGTAGCTCCAACTCATGGTAGCGTAAGACATAAATGTGAACTACCAACCAGAAATTTAATATTAATATATTAATCCGATGCCTTTTCAGTTTTTCATGTGAAAAGACATTCTGAAATTTGTTTGTACATTTCCTATCCCTCATGTACAGACATTTTTTTATGTATTTGCATTGTTTCATTCGTTCCCTGCCCTGTATTTATCCTAGTGAGCTGCTGGATATGGATGTCTACATATCTGAATTGGTATGATCTCAGCTGATTTGCTCTATGGTACCTGGAAATATTCAGCGGTGGCCATGTACAAAGTTACATTTTGGAGGGGGTTTTATTTGTTTGCTTGATTTTCTTTTTGAGATATGCAGACAAATATGTATTACGATATTCTTGTTTGGTTTATGTAAAGTTTAAAGATATTGTAAATATCTTGTTGATATTACTTGGAACGAAATGACATTGTACATTTGTTAGGCTTTTCAAATGTTTCTAAAAAAACAATGAAATGAAACAGAACCACTTCCAGGTTGAAAACCGTGGTGACGGAGTTGTCCAATCAGAGAGGAGGACTCGAATGGGGGTGCTGTCATGGCGGTGCAATCTATGCAAAGATGATTAAGAGTGTTCTGATTGGAAGGTTATAAAATGGAGTTCTAAAGTGGGAGCCTGGATAACTGTTATTCATTTGTCTAATGAAGAGCCAATGAAACAAACAGCTATAAACTTCCGGGTCATAAAGGAACTGCTTTAGCAGTGAACACTTCTCCAGCCACAAAACCTGGACATCTGAGAAACATATTGGAATGGTTGGGGTGGCAATAGACTCTTTCTGTCGACCTTGTGGTGTTGTGCAGTTGTTTTTCTTAGACTCTTGTATACAAAACAAGTAGAGCTTTAGGCGTGAAAAAATGAAAATGAACATTCATGGTTTAAAAATGTATGGAATAAAGGTTGGACCTTATATCTGCATACCTGTCTGCTATTTATTATAGACTTCGAGACTGGCTCACTGAATGTTGACGTATTGATGAAGTGTGCAAAGTTTCATAGACAAGCATGAATGAACTGCCTGGGTTGGAAGAACCGAAGCCTATTATAGCCATAAGTATTTTTTTCCATTTATTTTCATGATTAAGAAGCACATTTTACCTGCTACTCCAAAAGAAATTCTAATTTTTTTATACTGTAATACAGTAACGAGAATCACCCTGTCTGTATACAATGATTTGTAATATTATTTATCAAATATTATATATTTTTAAAAGATTATATATTTTAATTAATAAATAATTATATTGCAATAATAATAATTTTATAATAATAATTTTTATTCATTTTTATAATTTTATTTTAGTAATTACATATACTTACAAAAATAAATGCAACATTTACGTCAGTATTTTTATTTTATTTTTTTTACATACAGCAAATACTACCATGATTTCTACTTAAAATTGCACTCTACAATTGTACTTTACAATTTAAACATTTGCTACAAAAATACAAAAATTCCTAGAAAATAGGGTTCATTTTTTATGCCAAAAAAAATAGATGAGATTTAACCGGATTGCTTTTAAGATAAGATTCTTTGCTAAATATTTTACAAACAAAAAAACAAATTTTACAAATTTTAAACTGCATAAACCGACTGAGTGTGCTCCACAGTTGCTATTTACTATATTTTTACAGGAGAGAGCATTTATGTCAGCTGTGCTGTAGAGAGTAGGATGAGAGTGGTGATGGGACAGGCCTGCAACACGATATTGATTTTCTGCAAGTGCAGCTTTTGAGTGTTTGTGTTGCAGGTAACTGGTATTGACTCTGAGGCTAGTGCCGTATTGACCCGCGGTCGGGACTCATTAATGGGAGTGACGCCTGCTAATGAGCGAAGGATCAAGAAGCCGAGGAGGAAGAAGTGAAAGAAACCGAAAAAGAACAGACCAAAGGTTGTCTGTCCCGCAAATAAGACGACCAGTGGTTACTGTCCTTCTAGTATTGACCGTCTGTGCCTGTGTTTCTGACTTGCCATTTCTTTCTCCCGCTCTCTTCATCTTTCTTCTCCCCAACTGACAAACAATTCATCCTCATAACCATCCCTAACTGGCTCCATCTGGTGTGCCACGCTCAGCCCTGCCCTCGGTCCCGGCCCTCACCTCGAGTAATGGCAGCATGCGTCAGGCAGTGTGCAGTCATTAGTGATGTTATTGAGAATCGATGGTCTCCCCGCTGCGTCTGGCAGCCTATCTGGACGTGCTGCTTCAGAGAGGTCCATCGCTGGAGAGAGAGATGGACGGACTGGGAAAGCTGCCGTGAGGTGTATTGGAAAGAGAGTTAAATCGGGATCCGTTTCAATTTGGCCATGCTGTAATTGAGAGGGTTATTCCATAGACACCGAGCATCTGTGCCTCCCTGGCCCTCTGCTGTCTCCCTCTAATCAGCTAGTTAGCACTTTCCAGACCTGGACTGGATAGAGAAACCAGAGAGAAAGTGTTCACATTTAGATTTTCTTTTCAAGGCCCTGCAAAGATGTTTAACAGACGTGTTTGGGTGATTAGCCAATATACTATCAGGCTGCAAAGAGCATTATTCAAAAAAAAAAAAACAGTCTACATTTTTTTTGCTAGCAACATTTAAGCGATAACGGACCGCTCTCTCCATAGAGCTTTTTGATTGGAAAACAGTCATTATTTTTGCAGCCTGCGTAGTGGAGCGGAAATTACACACTTGACTTATCTTTCATACTGGCACTCGGGCCAATTATCTGAGTATAAAATAAAGTAGGACACATTTTTAACATTAGCATTCTCAATTTCAGCCTATAATTTCCAAATCGCCTACATTTTACCTGTTCAGTGAAAATGTGCCAAATTATAGCCCAATAAATAAATATCTCTTATATAATTTACTACTATTAAATGTAAATTTGCGTTTTACAAATATATCAGTTTTATGTTTGAAGATTAGCGATTTGCAGTCTAATGTGGTGCTATGTGTCAAGTACAGTTTTTAAAATGTTACATTTATTTTTATGTAACTATTATGTAATCCTTGAACCCTACACTGTAAAAAGTAATGAGTTGAACTTACTTGGAAAACCTGTGGAAACTGATTGCCTCAAATTTCTCAAGCAAATTAGTTTATCATTTTTGAGTTAATAAAAAAAAACCTTAACCATTTCAAATTGTATTCACTCTAAGACTGTATTCATTGTTCTTTGCACCAGACAATGGAAACATACCTTTAATCCAACAAACTAGATGCTCTTAAGTACTGTTTACTAAAATTGTTTAGTTTAACTATTGCATCCACCTGAAAGTTCACATAACACAGTGTAACTAAGTAAATTCAACAAATTTGTAAAAATCAGTTATGTTTACTCGCTTTTCTTAAGTAGATTCAGTGATTACTTTTTACAGTGTATCTGGCTCATTTACCTGAATTCCTGCTCAGTATAAATATAGGGTAACACTTAGGGACAGATTCTCACTATTAACTAGTTGCTTACTAGCATGCATATTACTATATGTGACCCTGGACCACAAAACCAGTCTTAAGTGTAAATTTTTCAAATCTGAAAGCTGAATAAATAAGCTTTCCATTGATGTATGGTTTGTTAGGATAGAACAATATTTGGTCGAGATACAACTATTTGAAAATCTAAATTGAGATTTATGCATCATCTGAAAGCTGAATAAATAATCTTTCCATTGATGTATGGTTTGTTAGGATAGGACAATATTTGGCTGAGATACAACTATTTGAAAATCTGGAATCTGAGGGTGCAAAAAAATCTAAATATTGAGAAAATCATCTTTAAAGTTGTCCAAATTAAGTTCTTAGCAATGCATATTACTAATCAAAACTGAAGTTTTGATATATTTACGGTAGGACATTTCCAAAATATCTTCATGGAACATGATATTTACTTAATATCCTAATGATTTTTGGCATAAAAGAAAAATCGATAATTTTGACCCATACAATGTATTGTTGGCTATTGCTACAAATATACCCCAGCGACTTAAGACTGCTTTTGTGCTCCAGGGTCACATATTGGCTGTTTATTAATACTTTTAAAGCATTTATTAACACCTTATTCTGTATGACCTATTTAAAATTCATTAATCGTACCCATACTTAAACTTAACAACTACCTTACTATTATTAAGCAGCAAATTAGGAGGTTATTGATGCAAAAGCCATAGTTCATAGTTAATAGTAAGAATTGGTCCCCAAACTAAAGTATGAGCAAAAATAGAGTATAATTTTCTGACACAAGCAGAAGTGGATGTTAAAATTCATGTTGCTAGAAGTCATCTTAATGAGTGACAGAAATCTAAGAAGAAAAAATATACTAAACTTTATTAAACTTAAAATTTCATCTAGTGGTGGTATCAGGTGGTAATACTACGTTACCATGAAAATATACAGTATAAGATTTACTCCATAACTGTACTACTGTATATTGACCAAATCCTTTGCAGACCATATAACACAGTGAAGCACTGACCTCAGATGGAGTACATTCCTGCCTGAAGTGATAGAATAGCATCTCTCTACACCTCTAAATATACTGCCACAGACTCGGCACTCCAGAAATGCGGTCTGACTCGGAGTGCCTCTGGAAAGATACCCATCCACTGCAAACAGGAGCATAGGAGGGAATGGAATGGAAACAAATAATCGTTCATTCTAAAAACAAGCAAGCCACTGACATATGATGACACAGAGGGATAAAATGAGAAAGCTGTAAAGATGTAAAGTAGTCAGGAAAAGATGGAGAAGGGGGAAAGGAGAGAGAAAGAGAATTCCAGACCAACTGAGCCCCAGCAGCTAAATCATTTTTCCACTTTCATTCATTTTTGAAATGATTTTTTTCCTCTTTCTTCATGCCTCGGTGAAAGCTCGCTGCCTGACTCCTCACACTCGCATACACAGGCATCATTGTGTATACAAACCGTAAAAGCCGATGAGAATTTATGCAGCTGGGTTCGTCTGGCAGAGATGGAGGTTACAGTGGAGAGAAGCTGGCGTGATATTAAGACGACCTGCAATCTGCACAGATTGAAGACTAGATCGGTGGAGACAGATGCTATGCTCAATAGAGAAGGAGAGTAGAAGAAAAGCTTTCTCGTACACTGACTTTTCAATTTGTTCAAACATAATGTCAGGGTTTTTCTGCACCGAGGGGTTAAGGTTTGACTGTTTAGTACGGCCCTGTTAGCCCCTGATGGTAACGCTCACAGGCAAAAAGCATCTTGCTCCATTGACTGCTTGAAAAATAGCTGTGTATTTTGACTAAACAACATTTGTGCAAGCAACATATTACATTATAGTAGATGTTGGATTCATGAATAATTAATACTAATGGATAGCTTTCTTCAGGTAATATAAGCCTCTCTGATCTGCACTGAAGATCATTTGGGCTCTCCATTGGGAAGCTAGACTTCTCGCATCAAACAGTGAAACTACGATTTATTCTTTCAATCTATAAACACTGACCCCGTCTGTTTGGGCACCACACATGGAGAAGATTGTTTAAGGTCTAAGTTGTCACATTCAATGAATTATTACATATAATCTAAAGGACGGACCACAAACTACATTTTTCAGTTAATGTTGTTTATGTATCTAATTTGTTTTATTCTATTACTTCATATTTCTGTTCATCTTCCATATCCATGCCAATTTGTATCCAAGCAACACAAAACCTGTTTTTCAAATTAAAAACGTGCTAGTGATAATTTTTTCTTAACGGCGAAGAGAAATTTGTTGTTGTTTTGATTGAACAAAATACGATACAGAAGATCGTGTTTAACTTTCAACTTTTTCTTTTTTTTATTAATTAGTGGCCCAAACCTAAGAAATGTGCACTCAAAGGTCTGTTCAAGACATAATCGTTCAAAAGTCTGGAGTTGATTAAATGTGCAAATCCAGCGTCGAACTGGGCCTTGTTTATAAAACGTTCGCCAAAAAACACACTTGTGAAACTCCGTTGCTGCCCCAGAAAACAAACTGTATCCACTGTTTACATGACGCTGGGTTCTTTAGGAAGCTGAACAAAGTTATCTTTCCCTTACAACCAAAAACACACTTCTTTGGATTGGAGACATTCTTCCCGAGCAAGCCGGATGAAGCGCGTTGATGGGCGCGATCTTGCTCTCGCTCTGGTCGATGCGTGCGCGGGATGCGTTCTTCCGGGAGAAATGCCCATATAAGGAGTTCCACCCTCGTCTACGTCATGAAGAGCCACGATCGAAAAAAACTCTCCGAAACTTGTACGAACCCGGACGTACGATTTTTGGCACAGAAATACTCCGTCATACGTCCAAATTGTTTTTTGAAACTTTGTCCATGCTTA
>NW_015646445.1:1126628-1150815 GCF_001515625.1 Sinocyclocheilus rhinocerous | reverse complement strand
GGGCGGTGGATATTTGTGGCGGTCAATGTGGATGAGTTCTTCTGTGTCATCACGTTCTATTAGTTCTACAGCTTCAGTTTCTGAACTTTCACGCTCAGTAACACATACAGCTGTTCCCTCACAACAGTGCAACAGTGAAAAGTGACCCCTTTCAAACAGTGTCGCGCTCCGAACGTTGTTTAAGCGACATGTTTAAGCGACGTTGTATTGCGGTATTTTAAAAATTCATATCATAACAAAAATAAACACCGGTATTCGGTATGAACCGGTATACCACCCAGCACTAATTGTAAGTATTCAATTTATAGTGTAAGTTGTCCAGATTTTCATTAATAAAACAGGCAAAAGACTTACACTTGGGCCGGTAAGCAAGCACTCGGTATAGCCTAGCACCATGGTATTGCAGGGCCAGGCACCACTCGCATTTTCTCCACATTGTTTTACTACACTTCTGATACTTATTTGGTTCTATGGAGGAGCATATGGCCTTGGCCTGTGATGCAAATGTGTGCTTTTAGTTGTCCGTGGAAAAAAGCGAAATCTCTTAATCTGTGTGCTTTCACTTCTGACATATGACTAACATCAAACATCTGACAACTGCCCTGCACTTGACCCTGTGTTTTTTAAGCTGGCTTTGTACAGTATGCGGAGCTGTATGATTGCTGGAGGGGGAGATGGGAGGGCGCTGCATGCACACCCTCGGCTAAATGATTGCAGATGCCTGGCTTGAGCTCAAAAGCTCCGCATTCCTCCCCTGTCGAAAATACATTAGACCAGCTCTGCTCTGGCCTATACTGTCTGGCAGCCTGCTTTGAAAAAAGAAAACCTCACTTATCTGTTATCAGCACATGAACACATAACAATCCCCATATCTTATCTCTGCCTGTTCACTAATGTCATATAGCTTAAGGGCAGGTTCTGTAGTGGTTGCAGGGCTACGACCAACAGAAGCCTTTGTACAGCACAAACGCCTGGCCAGTCAGCAAAGTGCATTGACCAGAGCGTGTTTGTAATTTCAAATATTTGAATTTCCATAGAACTGCATTTCACAAGAAGACACGGAATATGGCTCCCTGGCACCAGACCATCAAAGGTTGTTCTCATAGTGTGCATATGCATGTAAAACTGACCCATAAGAGCCGCGTTTAGATATGCTGGCTAACCACTCCTGGCTGTAGATATCCGACTATCAGCCTAAGCCCGCCAATACACAGTGGCTCAACCATCAGCGTTTGGCTTCTGTTGACAACCTGCTATTTAACACATCAAAACAACAAGAGCTGCTATCGAGCCCAGCCTCTCCAGGACGGGTTACTGTGTCGCCAAAGAATCATCTTTTGCTTTGGGCTTGCTGGTTTTAGTCACATGCAACAAGAGCTGCTATCGAGCCCAGCCTCTCCAGGACGGGTTACTGTGTCGCCCAAGAATGCTTATCATCTTTTGCTTTGGGCTTGCTGGTTTTAGTCACACAGCGTGTGCGGAGTCTGTGGACACTCCCTTTCTTCTTCTGAAGGCTCAGTGTAGCCATCGTGGAAAGGTCAAAGGAGAAGTTATAAACAAATACAGATGGGTTTATGCAAAAAGGAGGTTTCCATAGAAGCGATTTCATGGAAATGTGTACCTATGGAAATATCCACTTCAAACAATGCAAAAAAAACATTTTCTTAATCTGTGCTGTTGGTTTGTTTGCCAATGAAAAGAACCAAACGTCCTTAAAAAGATTTGATAAATGTCATTTGTAATTATGAATATTCATATTGATGGTTTATATAATATAGCATGAATACATAATTGATTTATTTTGAATTAAGTTTATTTTTCTTATCCCATTGGCACATATTTTTGTTTCTTGTAATAAACAAAAAAAGTTTATGCTAGAAATAAGAGAAAATCGAATTTGCCAGTGGGATAAGAAAAACAGATTTATTTCAAGATTCTTTGAAAACAAGTCACATTATCTAATGCCGTTTTGATGATTCTCATTTAGAATCATTGATCTTGTTTTAAGAATGTCGAGATGTTTCTACTGGAAAATAATATCTTTTTTTTTTTTCCCCACTGAGGTTGCTATGTTGTTGCTGTATATGCAACATTTTGTCCAATTGTATATATTCTATATTTTACATGTCACAGTTCTGACTTTTTTTCTCTCTTAATTCTGAGTTTATATTCCACAATTCTGTTTTTTCCCGCCATGGGATACAAAATATAAATAAATTTAAAAAAAGGTAATTGTGACTTTTTTCCTCACAATTGCCAATTTAAAGAAAGACTTTTTATCTCGCAATTGCCAACATCTCACAATTTTCTCAGAATTTTTCTCAGAAAAAAGTCCCAATTGTGAGATAAAAAGTTGCAATTACCTTTTTATTTTTTTTATCCTGTGCACGAAAACAATTTCCATAGCGATACATTTTTTGACCCTCTTGGCTGATGTTGCTAGTTAATCACCCACCCCATACCAACACTGATGAGGTTAAGACACCACATACTGTACATGAATACAAATCATGCCTCCATTATCTTCTGCATCCAGAATCTCTGAATCTTTATATGGAATGCCCATAATAATCAAACATGGATTACATTTTGACACACGCGGGCATAAATCTGTTCACTCCGAGGCTGTTTGTGAGAGATAAAATGTCCAACGTGCATGAAAATGGCAGGCGCTTTGTGCCCTGTTCCTGTTGTGTTCTTCTGCGTGTGCACTGAATCTCACATTAATTAACGCTGCTCTTTCACCTGCTATCAGTTTCTCGTCCTTCTGTGCTTTATTTGGGTTGCTCATTATTTTCTTTCCCAGAGAAATATGTCTAATACCTACAAGCTGTGCGCCATCACAAATGGAGCACGCTCCGGCATAATGTCCTTTGTTGTTGCCAAATGTTTTTTTAATGAAAAGTTTAAGAGGGGCATAATTACATATCTGAGGCTATTATGAAATCCAATATTACAATTAAAGTAATTTTATTTGCTTGTAATCTCCCTTCACCAAGCCTAATAAGGGTTTTGAAAGAAGGGCAAGCAGGCTTTGAATGGTGACTCTTGTGTAAATGAAGTCTCAGTTCTCCATGTCTTTGATTCAGTGTCGTGGTGAGACTGTCAGAGACGCACGGGGGGTTGTTAGTCTGTGATCTTGTAGACTCACTGACAAATCACTGAATTTGGGAGAAATGATGAAGGAAGTGCTGTCACTGCTGCAAGAGATAGGCATGGTTAGTTATGAGAAGAAGAAGAAAAACTCACTTACTGATTTTAGCTGGTTTAAGATGGCCTGTCCAGCTAAAAAGTGACCAAAACCTCATCCAAAACAGCCATCAGACCAGCTGAACACAAGCGAGAACAGTGTTCCTAGGAAATAACCTGCTAAATCTGCACCAGGCCAGCGCTAACAAGCATAAAGCATGCTGGGAATTCATTCTGGCCGTTTCAGCGGGGCCCTTCACCATTCAGGGAGATCTGCTGAGAGTGAAGCTGAACTGAACAAGACGAGCGCTCGATGAGGCCGATCCCTCTGCGCATGCGCAAAGCCCCTCCAGTCCAGCCCGCGCACCAATTTACAAACAAATGCCAATGAGATTATGCAAAAACTGCTTTTCCATAGAAACGACCTGCGAAGATGCATGCGAGAGGAAAATATCTGGCGTGATACAAGAAATCTGCTTCTGCGAAATAGCCATATATAACAAACATGAGAAAATGTCATTTTGACCTGATATTTGTGCCTCTTGGCTGCATCCTTCGCACGTACTATCAGCGAATGCAAATCATGTTTAATAGCGTGAACGCGTGGGTTTATGAATAATGTGGTAATCAGTTTCTTGACAAATGGCATTGAATGCTTATTGTTAAAAATTACCAAAAAAAATATTGTAAATGTGCATAGATGTATAGAAAATGTTCAGGAGCTGTAGCCTGAAGCAATCGTCGATGACAATTCTGTCATAGATCAACAGCTACCCCTGCTGGTTGATTTGTAGAACTACAGCTACATCCAATTGTTAGTGCATAGTTGACAAAAAAATATCAAGATTTTAGCGAAAAGTTGTATGAATATATAAGTTATTATTATTATTATTTAATTTTGACACTTTTATGTCCCAGAGTTTTTTTTTTTCTGTTTTGCTATCACATTTAAACTGTCTTAAAATCAAGTCTTTAACCAAATTCTACACAAATCACCATTTATTTTTGTATGTTTTGATACTTTATGTGTTTAAAATGTTATTTGTGTAGAGTGTTGCTTTACCTTGTCCCAGCTATTTTTTTTATAAACCCTTATTTTCACCCCAGAATGCTAAACATATTTCATTATTTGGGTGGCATAAAAGACACTGATGGAAATATTCATCATCTTCAGAAAAGAAAAATCTATAATGCATGTATGTCCATTGTTGTATATTGTCCACCGGGTGCTGTATAACGGGCCCTTTATTTTTTTCAGTTAATTTAACTAGTTCTGCAATTTGAAAAAAAAAAAATGCATTTTACAGATAAAGTAGCCTACAGATATTCTATTTAGTTCTCATAAAACTTGCATTCATGCATGATAATTGAAGATTTTTTTAAGATAAAGATAAGTTTATAAAATGGTGTCACTGTATTATATATTGTATATTAGCTGTCCTCCAAATCATAGCAATTATAATGAATGTGTATATAAATAAAAAAAAGAAGAAAGCAAGCAAAACTATGATCGGTCAGTTTATTAACAGTTAATCTTTTAATACATTTTTTATCCGTTTAAATAAATAAAGCTGTGCTCTGCTTGAGTGAATCTGTCAGGTTAAACTTTCCCCATCCGACAGTGTAATAAACTGCAGGGCTCCATGACTGAATGTGAACAGACAGGCTCTGACATAAAACTGCCTGACTGCTTATCAGAGCCAGACTGCACAGACACCTTTAGAGCCCTCTGAGACACTCTATTCAATCTAAGAGAGGCTGTGAAAAGCTAAGTGAAAGCTGGCCAAAGAACTGCTGCCAAAGCAAATGACCACAGTCTTGCAACTTGCGCTCACTGTGACTGTGAGAAGCTGTCGCTTTATCAGCAATCGCTCTCTCTCTCTCTCTCTCTCTCCTGCTCTTCAAAGAACCCAGCCTTAATGTATCCCCCACTTTTCAAATCCTTCTTGTGACCCTGTCTGAGAGGAGATGGGAACACATTTGTTAGTGTTGTACTCATCTAGTGACGTATACATGTCTAAACATAACTCATCTCGGTACATAAATACATTGAGGTCATCTAAACAGCAGTGGATGTATTTTGTACTCATCTAGTGACGTATACATGTCTAAACATAACTCATCTCGTTACATAAATACATTGAGGTCATCTAAACAGCAGTGGATGTATTTTTAGACATTATTTATCATCCTCTGCAGATGAGCAAGTCTTTTATCAATTCAAGCAAACTTTCTAGATTCGGTGTTCACATGCATCGTGCTTATTGTAGCAGTGCGAAAATGTCTGCTGTTTCCTATCATTCTAAAATCAACCTTTGGTTTGCTTTAAAGTGGGGTTTCACTTGTGAGGGACCCCTTTCATAGAGGTGTATATCCATGTACAAAAACCCATAGTATGTGAGATAATATAGGTGTGATATTATAAAGATGGTTTGCAAAATTAAATGATTATATTATTTGTTCTACATACTTATAATAGCACATTTTCCACCGAATATTAGAGATATAAAAACAAATATAAAACATTTAATTATAAAAATAACTAAATATTACCTTACAGTCCCTATATTGAGCGGGGTAAATGTGGAAATTGGGAAGGAAATTCTCTACAGAGGGGGAAAAAAATCCACAAAACTATGCAGATTTTGTTTGTTTACATTTCTTACTTTTACATTTTTTTATATTTATAAAGTTTTTTTTGTATTAAAATCTGTGTATGAAATTTTCAAGAAGGAAAACAAAAATGAGATGTTGGCTTAAAAAGATTTTTGACTTTGAACTTGACTAATGTTTAATTCTAAATCAATATTACATGAATTATGCATAATCTAAAAAAATCACCCATTCACAACAGTCCATACATTTTCATCAGTGATGTCTAACTCTATGTGTAACCATCTCTTGTCTAGACATCCTTCCAGACAGGTTTTTGTTCAGGGCTTTCACATGGGCCAGACAGGAGCATTGGTGACCCCCCCTCAGCTTCATTCCCAGAGTCTCTCTCTCTCTCTCTCTCTCTCTCTCTCTCTCTCTCTCTCTCTCTCTCTCGCTCTCTCTCTCCCTCTTCCTCCATCAGCTGATGCCTGAAAATGCCACTGCTGGGCAGGAAGTGCTCAAGAAAATAAAAACGAAAGCACACAGAGGATTCAAGTCAACATGCGCTAATGCTCCGGATACTCTCCGACGTTGGCTAGGTTAGTGCTTTCCATACATTAGAGGTTGAGTTAGCCGATTAATTTAGTCATTTTTATCTGTTTGAGATGTGACTGTGGGCTAGCGACTCAGAGTTAGCAGCTCTTTGCGTAACGTAAACACTGCGCCGTTTCACGCTGTCGTATAGCTTCCCAAAACAAAACTCGACTTGAAAACAGTCACTTACAGAAATGAAAGACTTTACATATCATTTAATTTACTCTAGTGATTTTAGCTTTACTTTGAACTCTTTTGCGGCTTGAGTTAGCTTGTTAGCACTTCTGCGTTATGATCGAATAGCTGGAAATAATGTTTATGGAGTAACGTATGTGAAGCGTCTGTATCACCCTCTCAAACTTTCATGTAATATATTTGCATATCTAAATGCATCTTATCTAAACTTTATACAATGAATTTCAAGTAAAAAGAGTTTTGTTACACCCTTTTTCACTATGAATGTATTATGTTAATCAAATTGACCACCCCATCCGTATTTAATTATAAACACGGTGATTCAAAGCCGTTAATAAAACTGGAAACACATAGAAAAAAAAAAACTTACAGAAATATAGAAAGTAAAAGTACATAGGTGTGTCATGTTACAATCCTACACCTCTGGTCAGTTGTGATATTAGTAAAGCTTATAAACATCTGCTTATTCAGATTCTGTCATTTAACATGATAACAAATTTCTGACAGAAAAATTGTTCTGATTTTTTGCACAAAGTCTAACTTATGCCACTTGAGATTGGTGTTCATGTAAAGTATTATTTCACCCCTGTAGCCCATTTCTATTTATTTAAACTGATGGTTACAACTCATCTTGGGTTACAAACACTACATGGTCTCCCCTACCAAACAAAACATGCTGTCTGTAGTGTTTCACACTACATTTTTCAACTCTATTTAACTACAATCAGCATTGTGAGTAAATGCATTTGCATTTATTTGCCTTTATGGAATATTTGTGCTTGTGTTCTTTGCCTCACGCTTCTGTAGCTGACATGATCTGCTGTCTGGCAGGTAAAATAAGGAAGAGGAGAAGATGGCGCATCAGGGCAGCGGACAGGCCTGGGGAAAACTGGTGAAAGTCAACGCATCTCCGGGTTCAGAGATAGTACTTATAAATAGAGAATGCACGGTGGGGAGAAAAAAAGGTGCGCTGAACATCATGTTCATGTTAGTTGCTCAGTCTTGTTTTGTGAACGCATTTTAAAAGCGCTTCTTTACTTGCTTTTTTCCCCTAACCTCTTTACAGACTCTTCTATGACTGTCTAGTTTTACTTATTGATATTAATAGTTATTACTTTTTTTTTTTTTTAACCCTCAGAAGATAATCAGTCTGAAGCAGTGTCTGCATGTATTGAGGGAGCCCATGCCTTTCACAATGCTCTCTTTAGTTCAGCAAACGAACCCCCACCCCAATAATGACAAAGGCGTCTATTGAAGACATGCTCTTGGAATATTAAGTAGTTTTTTTGCGTTGTGGTGGTGTGCAAGGAAAGGTTGTATCCCTTTGGCTCTGTCTGTGTCTGTCTGGTTTTGAAGACTGTCTTTATCCCGCATTAATTAATATTAATCCATGTGTCTGTTTGATTCTGTGTGCTTCACAGTAACACTGGACACTGGTTATTAGCAGAACTGATACACTTCATTACTATAATAGACTAGTGTCATTTTTAACTTTACATCACATCACTATACTTCATTTAAGACTTGCATTCCTAATGTGTCGAGGCGAGAAAGTAATGGGCCAGGTCTGGAAGAGAAAAGGTGCTTGACGAAAAGAGGAACGTGCTTTATTAAAGTCGACATGAAAATGTGTTCGCAACCAATTTTACTTCAGCAATGTCACTTTTTAAAGGGAAGCAGGATATTAAATAAAATTGTAGAGTGTCCGTTTTGCTTTTCATGTTTATCTACACTCTTGTAGACAAAGCAACTTATATTGCAAAGTATATATTTATCATTTAATGCATTTACTTTGGCGTTGCTAGAAGCATGCACTACTGTAATGACTAAATACTACTACTGTGTTTATTATTAATAATAATAGTTATTACAGTAGTGAGAATTTTGTGAGGTAATTTCACTCTTAATATTAAAGGTCCTAAAAAAATTTTTTTTTAGCTTTTCCCATTTTCACACTGCTAAAGCTGGCATTTTTCTATAGTGTTTTTGCAGATTTATGTAAAGGCTTAAGCTGGCAGTTGGGACAGGGCCTAAAGTCTTAATGGTGACATCAGCCGGAACTTTTCAGAAGTGGAACCATTCTCTTTGTTGAAAGATTATAAAGACCTACTTTCTTTCTTTGGAGTAACACAGTGATGGGTGGATTGTACACAATAAGAAAAAGAATGTAGTCCATTTTGATTTATTGTTGACTTGTGTTGATATCGTAACCTCACAGACATATTTTCTTTATAGATTGTGACCTCTCATTCCCGGCTAATAAACTGGTCTCAGGGAATCATTGCAAAATCACTCAAGATCAGAACTCAGGACAGGTGTGGCTGGAGGACATGAGGTAGGGCCACCTGTTTGACATCATGAGGTCCTTCTAGTAAGACATAGGCCAATATCATGTTCTTTGCCCTTTGCATATATAAATATATTTAATATAAACAACATATTTTTCTTACATTTATACATGCATGTGTGTGTATTTATATGTACATTATAAATATACGCAGTACACACACATATATTGTGTAAACAAACTTTTATTTTGAATGCGATTAATCGTTTGACAGCACTAATATATATATATATATATATATACATGTACATAAATATGTTGTTTCACTGAATGACAATAAAACATTATTTCTCCCATATTTTGACATTTTTATTTTCACAAAAACATCAAAGTAGACATTTCATTTTCTTTGTACTTTGCAGTATGATTTTTGTGTATATAACATTTATTTTGTAATTTTAATTTGATGTGGGCACAAAAATGGCATCTTGTCTTTGACCCATACAGTATAAGTTCTTATGTTTAAAGATTTCACCATGCATTGATTACAGCAAGAAAGAGGGATGAGTGTTCTGTAAATTTACAGAACTAATATTATTTGGAAGACTGATGTATAATGGTAATGCTACAGTTTAATTTTTTCACAAGTAGATGTACCAGTAAAAAACTTAGGTAGAAGCAGTTGGTGTTAATTCTTTTTAGTTCTATTAAGTTTTTGCAAATTATACTGAGTGACTTGTAATTACGTTAGTAAGTGAATTCAATTAATGACATGCTTGGCCCTGCGGCAAATATACATCCAATTCCCTTATGACATTTAATCTTTGCTTTGGTGAATAATTAATTGTAATTTGGTGGATGGAGATACAGTAGTTGATGTGTGTCTGTAGTGACTGTATGTCTCATGTATTTGAATGTACACTAGCTCATCAATGGTGCTATACATTTCCATCCAGCTAATTAAGTGAATATCTGCTAGACAGTCGATATGCTGTGTGTTTTACACAATGCTTAATCAGAGTTATGGAAACGGCAAGCTTCCCTTCCTACCTTCTTGTTATCCTTTCTTGTGCAACTTTCTCTTTGCTATTTTTTAACAAGGCTTTAACTAGGCACTTTATTTTGTCTCTATTCGTTATCCTGAAAGAAATAGTCGATACTTAGGTCGATCAGTTCTACCTGGATCAGTCAATTTAAAGGGGTCATATGATGTGATTTCAAATTTTTCTTTCTCTTTGGAGTGTTACAAGCTCTTGGTACATAAAGAAGATCTGTAAAGTTGCTAAGACTAAAGTCTCAAATCCAAAGAGATATTCTTTATAAAAGTTAAGAGTCAACCACGCCTACCTAAAACGGCTCGTTCTAACGCATAGAGGACATAAAATAAAATAATGTATTTGAAAAAGAATGTGTTTTTTGAACATTAAAGCATGTCAACATATTCTGTTACACCAAATACACAAAATAATGATCTTTAAAATAGCATCATATGACCCCTTTAAAAAAAAAAACAGATGAGTTCATAAATGGACAATTAAGTGGACATGCTTGGACAAGTTGCTCAGGCATTTCAAATTCTGATGTTTACTAATAACTTCTCATAACCATTTCCTGTTGTTTTGTCGATTATTTCTGAGAGTAAAATTTATAGATGTAGTCATTTAGCCTCTGAATAGCACTCATACAAAGGGATCCATGAAATTCATAATTACTATAATTTTTGCTTGATGGTGATCTGTTTGTTTCCATCAGCACCAATGGAACAGTGATCAACATGTCCAAAGTGGTGAAGAAACAGACACACTTACTGCAGAATGGTGATGTTATTCACTTTGTGTACAGGAAGAATGAGCCAGAGCAAAGTGAGTTTTCACATTTAAGCATTTTCCGTTTCGATTGTATAGTTGCATCCAAACAGATGACACAGATTGGCCACGTCACTCATCTATTTTCGGTTTTGCAGACATTGCTTATGTTTATCAGGCCATCGGGCCACAGGAAAGTGCCTCACAGGACATTGAAGGTAAATACATTTTGAATATGACGTTTCATACAGATGTTCCAATACTCCTACTGTTGCTTGCCTAAGTGAGGTCATGTTGACTTGAAATCCTAATTTCATCCTCATGCCATTTTTGACAGTTTCTGAAAGTTAGAGTTTTCTCTTTGGGATCTCCATAGATATTGGGAGAGAAGAAGATTCAGATCTGACGGAAACCGAGAGTGAACCAGTGCAAGTAGAGCCTGTTTTTGTGAAGCCTCTACCTCAGTCTGGGCATGAGGATCCTCAGCCATCTACCTCAAGCTCTTCCTTCCACTTCTACAACATGCCCTTATCTGCCTGCTCTGGTAATTACCGTCCACACTGCATGCGCTCTTTCATGCAAGTTGCTTTGATAAGAAAATGACTAGTATAAAAATGTAAATGCATTGGCTTTCTATGCTGCTGTTTATCTATGCATTGAGTTTTTCAGATTTAAGGCCCATTCGGACCAAGGATGACGATACGATAGTTATAGAAATCATTCTGAAAGACTTCAAAGAATAGCCGAGTCCAAAACTGTAATGATAACGGCACAGAGGAACAGTATGCCTGGAATCACTTCTTCAGAACAAATTGTTTCTAACTGATGAACAATCAAAACTTTGACAACCAATCGGAATCCATCCTGCTTCAAAGAGCAGTGTGCACTTATAATAAACAGAATGTTATCATGAGTTACTGTGGATGCTGATATAGTTACCTTTATCTTTATAGTTATCATTTTTGGTGTATGCAAGCCTTTACAGTGTTGACATACTCAAAAATTGCATAAAAAAATATATATTTTTAATTATATTCCTGTATGTACCATTCAGCAGATGTGTCTGCAAAGAAGAACCCAGTGAGTTCTTCGGTTGCTTGTAAAGGAGAATCAGAGATGACTGCACCAGCAAGCAGCCCTGGGGAGCCAGTCATGAATCACACTCGCCTGAAGTGGACCTGCTGGACTGAGGGAGGGCAACAGACGGAGCCGGAGGTGGAAATGCAGAGGAAAAGAAGAAAAACTGACAAAGGTGCTGTAACAGTTTTGGTAAAAATTAAGAAATGTGACGTGTTGTAAATAATTTATGATTTCGGTCTATTTTGAGTGGTCTGAGCATCTGTATTCCGGCATAATAATAGTCACAACTTTTTCAGACTACTCTGAAAGAGTTTAAAAGCGTTTTAGGCTTTGATGGTTTAAGATTGCCATCTACACTACCGTTCAAAAAGGCTGCATTTATTTGATCAAAAATACAGTAAAAAAAAAAAAGAAATAGTGATATTATTAGTTTAAATTAACAGATTTCTATTTTAATGTATTAAAATGTAATTTATTCAGGTGGTGGCGAAGCTGAATGTTCAGCAGCCGTTACTTTAGTCTTCAGTGTCACATGATCATTCTAATCATTGTAATATGCTGATATGGTGCTTAAGTAACATTTCTTATTATTATCAGTGCCGAACAGTTTTGCTGCGTAATTTTTTGTGGAAACAGTGACGCCTTTTTTCAAGATTGTTTGATTAATAGAAAGTTGAAAAGAACAACTTATTTGAAATAGAAATGGGTTTTTTACATTATAAATGTCTTTATTGTCACTTTTGTTGCATCTTTGCTGACTAAAAATAATAATTAAAACAATGAAATTTTGCTGACTTTTGAATGGTAGTGTATATCTGGTTTTAACATGCGTTTCAGAACTGTTCTACAGTATAAACACTTCCAGATGTAACCTTTGTGTCTGTGTCTGTCTGTCCTGCAGATGATCAGAACGGGTGTGGATCTTCTCACAGTGACTCTGCTGTTTCTGCAGCAGCTCCTCAGGTCTCTCTCAGAGGAGCAGCAGGGAAAGAGAAAACTGAGGGAGCCACTACAGACAAAATGGAAGAATCCCTCACATGCATCGTCTGCCAGGACTTGCTGCACGACTGTGTCAGGTCAGTCCAACATGCACAAATCAACACTTACACCCGAATAGACCAGCTGGCTGAGCATAAATCCCTTTTAGTTGTTTTATTAATTATAATTTAATTATAAATAAATATAAAGCGATGGTTCACCCAAAAATGAAATGAAGGTGAAGTAAATGATGACGGAATTTTCGTTTTTGTGTGAACTATCCCTTTAAGAAGGATTTTAAAAAGGTGTGTGGAGGCTGAATCTGAATGTATCTTCAATAGTTAATGTGTGTGTCTGGTACAGTCTTCAGCCCTGCATGCATACGTTTTGCGCTGCCTGTTATTCTGGCTGGATGGAGCGTTCCTCCCTCTGCCCCACCTGCCGATGTCCTGTGGAAAGGATCCATAAAAACCACATCCTCAACAACCTGGTGGAGGCTTACCTTCTCCAGCACCCAGGTACTGTAACACACCGCTATTCTCACTTTGTTTTAAGGCCTGTTCACACTGAGTCAACTAACTAAACAACATGGGAGTATAAACCGTTTACAAGCTATCTTTAACTTTTTTTTAAATTAAACAATACCTAGGCAAAGAGACAAAAATAAAAGTGTCTAAGAGTTTACAGATATGTGTTACTTAGCACAAATATGCCTAAGCACAAGATTTCAACGAGAGTGGCACTTTTAATCTTTAAGTAACTACTCTGTACAAATCAGATGGTCAGGTACACTATTGTTCAAACGTGTGAGGTTGGTGAGTTAAAAAAAAAAAATGTTTTGAAAGAAGTCTCACTAAGGCTGCATTTATTTGATCAATAATACAGTAAAAACAGTATTATTGAGAATTATTATTATTGCAATTTAAAATAACCTTTTCCTATTTTAATATATTTACAGCAAAGCTGAACTTTTAGCAGCCATTATACTCCAGTCTTCAGTGTCACATAATCCTTCAGAAATCATTCTGATACTGATTTTTTTGCTCAAGAAACATTTCTTATTATTGTCAATGCTGAAAACAGTTGTACTGCTTATTATTTTTGTGGAAACCATGATATACTTTTTTCAGGATTCTTTGATGAATATAAAGCTTAAAAGACAACTTACTAATCCCTAACTTTTGAACAGATTTTTCCAATTTTGTGGCTTTTTTTTTTTTTATTGGTCATAGAGAAGTGTCGGAGTGAAGAGGAATTGCGCAGCATGGACGCCCGAAACAAGATCACGCAGGACATGCTGCAGCCAAAGGTCGAGCGCTCCTTCTCGGATGAGGAGGGCAGTTCAGACTATCTGTTCGAACTCTCAGACAATGACAGTGACGTATCTGACATGAGGTCAGCAACCGTTATCCATTAAGTGTTTTTGTAGTGCCGTCATACAGTGGTGGCCGAAATTATTAGAACACTAGTATTTTCACCAGCTAAAAAATGGGTTTAAGTTAGTTAGTTATGTCTGTCTTTTGCTGTAGTGTGTCAGGAGGAAATATCAGTTTACATTCCATTAATTGTAATAAGAAACCTATTTCAAGAAACCTTCCTGCAAAGCTACAGTACTGTAAAAAATACTGTAAAATGAGGATGGTATGTCATAAATAGATTTTCTTTACCAATGAACTTCTATTAACTAAATTAAATTGTGAGCATTTGCGTTTAAAGCAGCTTTTGCCCTCGGTGCACTTGCACATAGTTTTCAGGTAGCTTTGCAGGTAGGTCTCTTATTACAATTAATGGCAAAATGAATGTTTGGAAATGTAAACTGATATTTCCTACTAACACACTACAGCAAAAGATAGAAATAACTGACTTAAAACCATTTTTAGCTGGTGAAAATACTAGTGTTCTAATCATTTTGGCCACCACTGTATATATTGCATTTTTTTTTCTTGAAGTAGAAGTTTAAGAAGGGAAAATCCAGTTACCCAAATTATTAGTGTTTTCTTTCTTATTGAATGTTAGCTAAAATTGTGATTCTCTTGGATCTTAAAACAGTAGATGTCCAGTAGGTTCTATCAAGTATTTAAGTGATTACTGAAACACACCCTGATCTAACATGTTTGTTCTCAGTCAGCCCTATATGATGTGTCGGCAGTGTCCAGGTTATCGGAAGGAGCTCAGCTCTGCCCTGTGGATCTGTGAGCCCGCTCAAACCGAAGGGCCGGCTAAAGTGCCTGGAGACGGCCCTTCCACATCTTCTGACACCTCCCCAGGTTATTCATGCTCACACTTCAGAGGTGTAAAGAGCACCTGAAAACCATACCCGAGTACAGATACCTTAGAGTGAAAATGACTCCACTACAAGTCACAGGTCACCAACAATAAGCCAAACACCAAAGGGAACAAAGAATAGGTCTCTTCAGTATAACGGATAAAATAATGTTATGTAAAATTAAAAATTCTAAACCTTCTTGCACTGGATGTGCTGGTTTGGGCCTCATTGCCAGCTACAGTCATGTCCTCATCTCATGTATAAAACACCTGTGATTCACAACTACTTTCTAAGGAACTCGCTTTCACATAAAGTAGCCTTGTTGACCAGTTTGGGTGAGTAAGGGCAAAGCGCACAAGATGCAGTACTCTGGTGCCCTGTAGTTGGCGATATCACGTCTTTAGCAGAAAAAAACTGCTGCAGAAAAAGCTATAGGTGCCATGCAAAATTGTAATGTGTATCTGCAACACTCATGACAAATGTAGTGGAGTAGAAAGTAAAAGTTGCTATTATCTTTGATACTCTACAAAGTATCCAAAAAAGATACTCAAGTACAGTAATTAATTACATTTACTCAAATACTTTACACCTCTTAGATAGACAATACACTCACACACCAACAGACACATCCATGCAATTCTTCATGTTCATACATGCACTGTATTCCTGCTGCAGCTGCTCAGGAGTTCAGATGTCCTCCTCAGGGCAGTCACCTCATCTGCTCCTGCTGCCTGCAACCCATGCCCGACCGCCGCTTCGAGCACCTTCCCCCTCAGGTGTCTCCGCAGCACTGTGAGTGATCCTGACACCTGTCCGTCAATGTTCTCCAGTTCTCTTCTGGAGTCACCTGATGATTTGTTGTCTGTTCCTTTGACAAGGTATGGTGTGCCAGAAAGCGTACTGTCATGTGTACTGGGGCTGCCAGCGGATCGGCTGTCACGGCTGCCTAGAGCGTTTCAGCGGTAGGTTTCTGAGCGGTTAAGATTTCTGTATGAAATTTTACTATATTTTATTTTATAATAAAGATTATGGTTATTTCTCCTCACAGAACTTAACCTTAACGATAAATGTCTGGATGGAGTTTTTAATGGCAATCAATACGAGTCTGAAGTCCTTCAGGTGTGTACAGTTTGTTTGCTGATACTTTGGGATCATTGTTATTTTATTAGTGTTTTGAGGTATCTTTTATTTTCTGTTTTCATTGTAGTAATTCTGTTATATTTTTATAATTTTTATCATTATTTGTTTTAAATGTCTATTTAGCTTTCATTTATTTTTATTTCAATTTTAGTCATTTTAGTATTTCAACTTAATTCATTTCAGTTAGTAGCCAAGGCAACATTTCTCATTGTTTTCCCTTTTTTTTTTTTCAAGTTAATATTTTTCCCTAATATTCAATTAATTATTTTTATTTTTAAACTTCAGCTTTATTTCGATTAGGTAAACTATATTTAATAGTTTCTGTTAGCGATACAAACACTGTGCGGAATTGGAACAAATCCCTAACTTTAATTGTTAAACTTTTGTTTGTGCTACAGACACACATTAAACCTCAAATTATGTGGATAAGAGTTAAGGAGAACATTTTTTTTTTGCCTGATTGATGATAAATTGGGCAAAAAATATCACACTGTCTGACATAGGCTGTCAATGCATAGATTGAAATAATGAACTTAATCTGATTATCTCAAGCTGCAGTAACATGCTTGCAAAGTTTTTTCTTTTTTCTTTTTTTTCTTGATGCATAAGAATAATTTATTGCAATGGCCATTTTTCGTATCTTAAACTAAACTATAAATGCATTTGCCCCATTTTCCCACTTGGAAACCCAGTCGTCTAAGCTGTTGTTCATTTCTGCTTTTTTTGTGGCAGAATTATTTGACTTCTCGAGGAATGAGCTGGAGGCATATGCTGCAGGAAGCGCTTCAGGCCGTACAGCAGGGCCTGTACCAGCTCTCTGGTAACTGCGCTTTGGTCATATTGAGAAATGTTGAGGATCAGGCACAGGTTGAAGTAAGGGTGGTTAATATAAGGAAAGAAAATCACAATATTTCTAAATAATTTGGGGAATACATTATATTTATACAACAGTTCGTTCTGGTTCTCAAATCTGATTGGTTGAGAACCGTGAGATATTGTACTGGTATCGCTACAGGAACGCCCTTTCACAATATTGTATCACTCCGCTTGTTCTAGCCGGGTCTATGTGTTTTTTTTAATTATTCACTGAGCTAATCGTACGATATTGCTCATTTATCACATTATGCATATTTCTATGAAAGAGAGATGGTCATTTTCACATCACAGAGAGTTTTTTTTGTTGTCTTTTTCTCTGAACGCAAGTAATTGGAAGCCCCATTTTCTTACATGCAGCTGCAAATCGTATTATGTATCCCAGCTGATTCATCATTTTGCCATGTCACTCATCCCTGTGATTAAGAAACGGAATGTCAATGCATCAGTTATCTAGTGCTATTTGACTGAAAGTGACTATCTCAGGCAAATGAAAAATCACTTGTTCATATGTGCATGTTTCAGATTACAGAATCACTGCCAACTCTTTCCTCTGCTACTGCTGTGGACTTCGCACTTTTAGAGAGCTGGCGTATAAATACAGAGAGCATATTCCTCCATCAGATCTGCCAGGTAAGACTCGTGTGCAATAAAATAACACAAAGCTGCACAGTCATATTAGTGTCACAGAATTAATTTCATTCCCCTCTGCTGTAGGTAAGACATCAAGCTAGATATATATAACTGCAGAATTAAATTGAAATGATAAAAATGTGCTTTTGTATGCGGTAAGGTATTTTTTTTTTCTTCCACACAGATTCTGTGACTGCCAGACCAAACTGTTACTGGGGACGCAACTGTCGGACTCAAGTGAAAGCACACCACGCTTTGTAAGTCAGCGACATCTGGAAGTGAATTGTTACATTTTGATATCCATCCTGATAGAGTCACAACTTCAAATCTCATGTCTTGCCTATCCAATTCAGTTTAAAGTACTTTATTGGCATGATTATGTTTACGTACTGTTTTGCCAAAGCATTATACACATCCATCCATCCATTATTATTATGTCCATCCTGTGAAGCGCGTCAAACTTATGTCCACCAGTAGAGGGCAGCTAATGAGCATGTACTGTATGTAGCGTCAGTCTGCAGTACAACAGCATAGGCCTGTTTGTTAGGACATTCAGTTTATGTAAAAGTTCTGTTTGTCAGGGGTTCTGTGGCTCTTATAAAGTCTTAATTCACTCTTCCACAAATTAAGGCCCAAAAAGGTCTTAAACCAGAGCAGAAAGTCTTAAATTCATAGTTTTGGCATAAAATTTTGTCTGCACTTCAAAAAATATCTTCCTCAGTATTTTTCATCCTTAATTCAAGATACATTTATTTGAGGTGCAAATTAAACACATAAAGTCTTGTTTTCTGAGAAACGTAACACAATTTAGTGCATTAATACTTAAAACAAGAACAAATATCTGTCAGCAGCTATGAAAACTTGTTTTCCCTTTGAATTACGTTGATTTTTTCCTTCAATTTATTTTGATCAATTTCTCATAAAACAAGGTGTTTTTGTCATTTTGCTTCACAAAGTAAATGTCTTGATTTAAGAATATTTCGACATTTGCAGAACTGTTCAAGCTTTTTTTGTTGTAAAAAATTAAATTAAAAAATTAAGTTGAAGTTGTATTATCGAATTTTGAAGTGTTGCTGCTGCTAACACAAGACATTTACATTTGTATTTAGTTCTGTTCAGTTCATTGCTTACATTTTCTTTACTTGGTCTTAAAAAGGTCTTGAATTTACTTCATAAAACCTGCAGAAACTCTGGGTAATGATCAAAATCATGCTCAATAATTCAGACGACATGCTATGATCACAATGAATCTTAATCTGTCATTTTATTTTCTCCTCTGTCAGGAAATTCAACCACGTGTGTGAGCAGACGCGTTTTAGGAACTGAAGCTGGAGGAACGTGGCTTGATTTGACAGCGGTCTCCCGCTTCTGGGTAACTGATCTGCTGCGGGCACGTGTTATACCTCTGTACTCCTCTAGATGGCAACTTTACATATGCAAAGTCAATCAGATGATGATAAATCAATCATCCTTGAAGTATGGTGTCAGCGCATCTGATCTGGATCTGCACTGTGTGTAGAAGCAGACACTAGTTTTTCATGATGGACTGACTGTCACACTTCTTTCCACTATGCTATCGACATGCTTTCATGCTGCGTCTGCTTAGAATTGTAAAACGAGAAAACGCTGGCAATCACCTTTTCATGCAAAAAGCTCTTTAGCTTGAACCTTATACAATATACAAAATATAAAACTAACCCATGGTGCCTAAGAGTCAACTATGAGTGCTCTTCCTTTGCATACGTCACTTACTTCTTCCATTTTTCTTTCACTATTATCATTAACTGCTCGAGACATTTAAATGCTACTGAGAATGTTGAAAATGTATGTTATAAAAAGGGACGATCGTGTTGGTGACTCCAAACCAGTGCACTAAACTTTTACACAGTAGGTATTCAGCATTTGCATTTTGTTCTTCATTATTTGGGCAGTAAGCCATGTGAAGAAAAGATTGCAAGCCTGTTCTGGAGGCATATGAGAGGTTTTTTTTCCCTCTAACACAAGACTATGGGTTATATCGCACTGCAGGGGATAATCAAGTCAAATCTGATTTATAATAAAAGCTTAGATGCTTTCGCACATCTCGTTATGATTATGGAATTTTTGCTTTTGGCTCATGTTCATATGCAAACAAGGCCAGTTTTTAGCAGTGGATGATGCTTTTCCTAGCATTGTCCTGTGTAATGAAGATATTTTAGTTTTTCTTTCACTTGTAGGATTGGTGATATAATAGGTAGATGGTATGGCCATATAATAGCTGTTTAAATATTTTAATATTTTCTGACTAGGCTAGAGTTGTATTTCTGGGCTAGTAAATACGTTTTTTTCTTTTTCTTATTCCCATCTTCCCCAAGAAGTTTTATTTCAGTTGGTGTATATTTTTAACACTCAGCTGATTCTTGTTTAACTTGGTAAACCACATTGGTTTTAGCCATAGTTCTTCCAACTAGTTTTTTTTTTTTAATTAATGAAAGTTTAATATACTGAGAAAGCCAATGTGATCCATGAAACCGTTACCACAGTCAGTGTTTAAAATGTGTCTTCAAGCATCAAAGCCACATGCAAATTCTAAGTTAAGAACATTTTACCTTTCAACCTTTTTTTTGTTTTTGGTTCTTGGTTAATAAAAACATTGAAAGCATAAAAAAATATATTTATAACCTTTTCAGATACCTGAAAGTAGGTGCATGCTATATCTCAGTTCATTGTGATGTTTCGTAAATATTTCCAAAAATCTTGCAGGGAACATTTTACATTTCTGTTAGATTGAACTTAAAGTATTTTTGCTTTTTTGCCTTGTGCATGTTTTTGGGGTCTGTTGTTCCTCACACCACAGCATTCTTCAGAGGCTCAGATTAGACTTCCTACAACTGCAGAGGTCAATCCTCTACATCCCTCACCAGCCTCAACTGCGCTTTAATGAAGGTGGACAGAAAGGCTCAGCACTCTAAAACTTCACACACTGACCTAATGGCACCTGACAAACGGCCACATTTGCTGGATTTGCTACACTTCATTAGTGAATGTTAAGTTGTGGTTTTACAGGATAACTCACCCTGCCATTACTTTGAAAGTTTGTATGGGAATGTTTCTACTAGGGTTCATGCTTGTTGCAAATTAATAGTTACTTCCACCTGTTCTATTTAGTTTTTTCCATTGGTGCATTTGGTAGATGCTTTTGTCTAAAGCAGCTTTCCCCAAATTTTATCTGATTGTAAATGAACTAGTATGCAAAATCTGAAATATCAAGCAAGATATGTGGGAAAGGGGTTTCTATTATATTCTAATATCTACCTAAACATTTTGTATGTCTAATAGACTGATAAACCTTCCTTTGAAACCACATACAGGCTCTTGTAGAAACCTAAAAGGTGGTTTTAGGTTAGTTGAATGGTATGTTATGATGTGAGCTCCAAAGCAGGTCTCATTCTATGAACTCTTTAAATCTGCAGGAAGGTTTGAGGGATTTATTCAGGAATGGTCCCCAAGTGTTAGAGGGGCTGCTTTGCATTTACTGAAAGGGAGATGTACTCGGCAAATATTTACTTGCTTGGGTTGGATGGGATTTTTTCTTTCTTTCAGAAAAGGGGGTGTTTAATTCTACCTCATCAAAGTTTAAGCTGGGGCTTCAAATGGAGAAGAAAATGTTTTCTGCTCATCAGGTTTTTGAGTAACTATTGGGAAGCCCCTATAATAGCACTGCTAATGTTCTAGAGTTGCATTAGTGCTTGCAGTGCCTCATGTTTGTAATGCCTAGAAATAAATCTGAGACTAAAACCTTGTTTAATTTACTGCACTAATAATAAAAGACTACATTCAATTATATTTGATTCTATGCATATTCTGAAATGGTTGTACAAGATAATACAGCAGCACACAACATCACTATACAATAAAAATTTTATTTGCATTAAATGTTAGTTACTGCATTTTAACTGTCTGTACGGTGATCAGTTCCCTTTATAATCCATCAAAAACAGTACAGTTGACAATATTACTGCATTCAGGAAAACATACCATATAAAGACGACAGTTATGAAATTGCAAACATTATAAAAAATATGATCGTATACACAATTTCAGGTATTGCATCAGTGCATATTTAGCAGCATAGATGATGGCCACAAGGCACATAGTAAGTGATATAGAAGGAAAAACAGTAACTTGATTAAAATTACTCATAGAACAAAGTTTAGTCTAAATGAAATTTTCAGTGGTTATGTCCCTTGAGAAATTACAATATATGCCATTTCCATTCATATATGATTTACAAAAATTTTTAACAGTACAAAATGTGAACTGGACCCATAGTGAATTACAAAAAAACTAAACGTGGAAGTCAAGCGAGATGCCAAGCAGCTTTCTACCAGACCAGCTAATTGGTCTTCTACAGGTTACAAAGGGATTACCGTAGAACAAGCTGTACTGTTCATAGAGCAGATACATGGAATTTCATAATGAAAGTAACAATGCAGCCTTACAACTCAAAACTCTCAGTAGTGAGTAGAAACATTAAGTGAGCTTTGTTAAACGTTTATCATACATTTGCAGGTAATAAAATATACTGTTAGATGGTGGTTTTATACTTAGCAAATTAAATGTGCAGATACAAGAGCACATAAGTGCATTCATTTTTCATTCATGCCAATATTCATAACAAACCCATTTGAAACTTCACGGCATATTGGAACAGCAGCTCATAAGCTGAGTTTTCAGTCCTGTTGAGATCATTTATTGGCTGAATTGGTCACATGACCATCATACTCAAACATCATGGCACTGGCAGACTTTGTTTCTGGAGTCACTGTTAACAAGAGAGAGCTGAAGGATCCTGCGTCTCCAACGCGCCACCACGGCCTCCCCTCGCTAAAGAGCTCGGTTGGATGCTGGGAGCTTGGCTTTTTGATAGCAACGGCATCTTTGTGCCTTCAAACATCTGTCCGTTCATCCGCAAAGGCTTCTCGGGATGCTCTGCTGAGACTAGAGGCTGTCGGTCTTCCTCTTCTGAGATGGCAAACACTGGTACAGTGACGTGGTCATCCTCAACGCTTGATATTTGACCTTTGACCTGCAGCTGGCTGGTGTCTGAGAGCGTGTTTGGGGTCGTAATTCCATTGGCTTGTGCTTTGGAGGACTCGGATGTGCTGGAGAGCAGGCCGAAGCAGGGAGCGATGAACCGTGAGCGTCTGAGATTGCTGGTGGAGTTGAGGCGTCGCTGGCGCTGGGCGGGTTGGGTCAGGGGGTAAGAGGCGTTACTCGTGAAGGAGTCGGACTGGCAGCTGTCGGCAGGACTGTGAAGAGGAGCATCAGATAGGACCTTTCCCCTTCCAGAGTCTGTAGCTGTGCTTGGGAGTCCCTGAGCGCACAGTGTCACAGATCAAAAAACAAACAGTTTTGTCATTACTATATCCACAAAAAAAAAAACAGGAATAGGAATCCAAAAACAGGTCTGGTGAGTTTTGAAATATTCACAAGATGTGAATCATATACCATAGATAAGTTAAACACTGTCCCATTCTTCAAAGTGAAACTTTCTTTAATGTGTGACTTTCATTAGACTTCCAGTGTAGCTTTAAAGACAGCTGTCTGTCTGTCTATCTATCTATCTATCTATCTATATATATATATACACACACACACACACACACATATACATATTATATATATACAGTGTATATATATATTAAAATAAAAAAAATTCAAAATATACATTATATACAGAATGTATTTATTTATTTTTTACAAATTAATACTTTTATTCAACAAGGATGCATTTAATTGATCAAAAGTGACACAAATATTTTGTAAATGTCTAATTGAAATAAACAGTGTTCATTAAAAAATGCTGAAAATTTTTTTATCAAAATAAAAAATGTATGGTTTACAGTTCAGTTTAACATGTATCTCATATACAGTGGTGGCCAAAATGATTAGAACACTAGTATTTTCACCAGCTAAAAAATGGTTTTAAGTCAGTTATTTCTATCATGGATCAAAAGTGACACAAATATTTTGTAAATGTCTAATTGAAATAAACAGTGTTCATTAAAAAAATGCTGAAAATTTTTTTATCAAAATAAAAAATGTATGATTTACAGTTCAGTTTAACATGTATCTTGTAAAATGAGAATGCTGTCAAAAATAATGTCATAAATAGATATTCTTTATCAATTAACTTATATTAACTAAATTAAATCCACATTTGGTGTGATCATCCTTTGCGTTTAAAGCAGCTTTTGCCCTCGGTGCACTTGCGCATAGTTTTTCAGGGAGATTTGCAGGTAGGTGTCTTGAAGCATCTTGGAGACGTTGCCATCAGTAGAGGTCTAAACATTTCATCCATTGTTATTAATGATGTAGCACTATCTGATCACTTCTGTATTTTCTTTGATATATTGATCTCTGCTACCACTGAATCTAGATCCGTCTCTGTCAGAAAGAGATGCATTAACGAGAACACTAGTGTGCTATTTATGGAGGCTATATCTTTAACACCAAGCATTTCTGCAGACTCTGTTGAAATTCACTATAGCATATATAAAGACAGCCTTC